>NW_018734806.1:0-47489 GCF_002204515.2 Aedes aegypti
GCATTTTAGATGGTCAGTTCGTTAACCACCATGAAATGTATAAAGTTACGACAATTATGAGAGCTAAAAACTTTTCGGGGAAGTGGGCTAGTCGGAGAAACGAGATATTCGGGGAACTGGCGCTCGGGGAAACGACATTCGGAGAACCGACATTCGGGGAAAAATAGCACAACCCATCGAAGTGACTACAGTAATCGATTTCTCTTTTCGCTGATAATTTGAGCAGATCAATGTTATCGATTGCCACCCTTTTGTCAGTTGGGAACAGAAAAAAATACTTAAAAATATAGCTCCAAAGAACAGCCTATGCATAAAAGAAGGAGAAATTTATTGACATTTTAAATCAACAGTTTTCATACATTATTAATTATGGTTACATCATATTTAGAAAAAAAAAATAGAACAATTAAAAGAGGGTAAATTTGTGCTAAATATATAAAAATCTTCAGTGCAAAAATTTGTTCCAATAGCGAAACTCAAAAGAAGAATTAGTATTTGAAAGAAGGGTTATTTCTGGATAAATAATAAAAATACTATTGGCAATAATTTCCTAATATGCTTAAATTTATTCAAGAGCGAATGATTGTTGAATAAAGTGTCATTTTGAAATCAATTGACTCCAAAACAAGCCTGATGTCATCAGAAAGATTCAATAGAAACTTAAAAACGAAAAATTGAGACATTCTTGGTTTCAGACTCATTATGCCATACGACTATTATGCCAAACGACCATTATGACAAACGACCATTATGCCAAACGACTTTATGCCAAATGACCATTACGGCCAAACGACTTTATGCCAAATGACTTACCTCCTTCTAGGACAGTCTATACATACACCATATAACTGCCATAAACTTCTATCGGACTCTGAAATCGACACAAAAATTGCAATAATCAAAGTCAATCAGTTTATTGCTTATTGACACTTGGTCCACTCTGTCTGCACAGAAATCGTTGCAATTTCTGACCACCTACTCAAATAAGGTACCGCGGGGCAAGTGGGGAACGAAAAAAAACGATATTTCAAACAAATTGTTCAATAAAATTTTCAAATGTCAATATTTTTCAAATCTAACAACACAATCACGTTTTGGCAACATATTTGCTGGTGTGGGCATGAAACTAATCGAATAAATTCGAAATTGTGAAAACCTTGGAAGAAAGTTTTAGAATCATTTCGACGCAGTTACCTCGCTAAACGGGGCAAGTGGGACACATCCAGTTTCATGCGTCAATCCACATCAGTAAGTCAAACATTACAATAATAGTATTGATAAGTCATAGATTTTTAATTTTAAGTACATATTTGATGTACATAAGGCATCAACCATGAAATACGTTACGTTTTAGGAAGAAACCCTTTATTTAGCAGTATGTCACCTCACATTTAATATTAACTGAAAATTCCTCAATAAAAGCGTAAAGAGGAATTAAACATGTTCAAAATATATAATTTATAAGTTGTCAATTAAAATGTAGCACATAAACAATCAATAATTGAATGCATTTCAAATTTCAGCTGTGTGTTTGTTCAATTTTGAAGTTGAATTTCAAAAATAAAAAATAAATTAAAAAATAAAGAACAATAACACTTTCCTTCTCCCTCTTATGCATTTACGTAATATGAGGTTGATCTTTTTTGATATGTTTTAGTGCTACTCTCTAGGAAAATGTACGAAAAGTTTTGATTCTGGTTTTTGTTTTGATAGGTTCCACTTACCCCAGGTACAAATATATTTTGGGGTAAGACCATCGGAAATTTCATATGAAATGAAAACAAAATACTGGTTTATCATTAGCAGCTTGTAATAATACTTAAAATTATAGCTTACTGATGAAAATTCGATTGAAAACACATTTATTTTTTGCAAGTCAAATCAAGACGTGAAACGTGTCACAATTTATCATGCAAGTAGAAAATGGCGCTGAACTGACAACTGTTACATGAACCACATGGTAATAAAAATAACAATGTGTTTAGTACTAAATACATTCCTTGCCATTGTATCTTCAACTTTCTAAAAGAATACCCCCATGAAAAACTTTTCCTAGTTGAGCTATGACGAAACGCCCCACTTACCCGGATTCTCACTTGCCCCGGGGTATCTTACTGTAAATGGCCAGATATCAAAATAAGATCCATCGAATTATGTCATATTTATGAATTTCTATTAATGCATGGGAAGAAGAATCATTCCATGTCAAAAAATCTGGAAAATAACTTGAAATGTCTTACATTTTCTAGAGACTTCCTCAGCGCACTGATCGTTTTTGTTGTTATGGTAAAAAGCACTTGGTTCACTCTGACTGCATGCTTTTATTGATCATCTAAAGTAAATTTGGTACATATCTCTCCCAGTTTTCAAACATTCATCAAATCGGATCAAAGTGAAATGGAGATAACATTATTTTGCATCTAATGGCAGAATTATCCAGTTTTTCCTAATTTTGTACTTGGTCCACTCTGACTTAACACCGACCATATGTTGATAATAATTTGTAAAGAATTCCATATCTTTATTTATAGAATCTCATTAAAATCATATTTCAACATTGAATTTACCATTAATCAATTGTTTTTGGAATATAAATAGATATATTTCAAACAACATCGAATGAATTTGCATTCTTATTCTTATTGTAAAGTTTCAGACGATTCGGCCTAGAAAAAACCCTATGCCAAAGTGAATCAAGCAATTGCCCAAGCAGCTCTGCATTCTAAGTCATTGAATTAGAGTTTTTTTTTTTACTAAACTGTCGAATCGGTCCATTGTGCATTAATTAATGAAACCCAGCCGCATACACGACACCCTCAGCAAAACAAAGAAAAGGCCGAAGCAAAGCATAACGTCCCTAATCCGGCTTAATTATATTCAAACAATGATTAACACGTTTAATTATACATCTTGCTAAATTGATTAGCGGCCTACAGCAATGCGGGGATGCTATTGATAGAAACCCTGTACTTTTGCGACATAATTAAGGACAATCAAACGAATAAGCATGCCTAGGCGAGCTCAAAGCAAGAAAAAGGACACACTCTTTCATGTGTGAGGATCCTCTTCTCCCCAGCGGTGATGACACTTTCATTTACCGCTCTTGCTCTCAAACCCACGTAGAAGCTACCAACGGAAACGAGCAACAGCATTTCGCAGTCGACTTCACCTGGACCTAACCTAAACGTTGTCTAGATCGCACAAGGGCGCTCTTTTCATGTGTGTAAAAGTTTAAATACACGCTCCTTTGCGTTCGTCCTGGCCCACAGCTATCCATTATGGGGGACATACCGCACCGCACCGGAAGCTAGAGCTTCAGAAACATGGTAGCAGTCAGCCACCAACGAATGGACCCTGAAGGACTAGTTCAGCACAAAGGAGGTTCGTTGCATCAAAGGCAAAGTGTTTATCGTTTTGTGTTTATGAGTGAGGGCTGCGGTAGATTGGATGTGCAGGGGAGTGAGCTAAGTGTCACCACAGGTTGACGAGCAGGCGAAAAAGTTGGCAAACATCCCGGAAGGTTTTTCCTACCCTAAATGACGACTAATTAGATACAATGTAACGCGTTGCTGTGAGTTCATGAAAACAAATTTATATTTTTGAAATTTAGCTCCTGCGGCAGTTGAAAAATGACAAAAGATAATCGAATTTAGTGCTATGCCATTTATTTCAACTAGATTTGGTATCCTTTGACTAATACGCGTATTTCGAACTCAACTGTTAGGCCATCTTCAGTATCGTTTACTAGACTCAAAGGAGTTGAGTTGAGAGTCACTTTAAAAAAATGTCGAAATACGCGTATCTGTCAAAGGATATAAACTCTAGTAGAATTAAATGGTATAGCATTCGCTTGTCATTCACCTACAGGTACCGTAAAACGGGGGTAAGTGCGGGATAGTGCGAGACCCACAACATACTAAACGAAATAACAATGTTTCGGTTAATCAGTTAAGCAAAACGAATTCAAAACTAAAGACTGTTAGAATGACACTTCATGTCAAAGCTATTTTCGTTGGAATCAAGTACATTTAATTTTCGTTTCGAATTTTCGTAATCTAAGTCAGAAATTTCCAAATGGCGTTAAACGCCTAGAGGTATGCAATACTCTACAAATGTTCGTAATTTATTCAATTTTGTTCGATTCATACTCCATTATCAAAGTTACCCCAAAACAGAAAACCGACTTTCGATTATATGAAAAATTATATATCCATTCAAAATAATCTTTTGGCAATCTATCAACTGCAATCGATAGCTAGGATGCCAGTACTTGTTTTAAAAATATAAATTATTATTCTTTGAAACAGCATGCATAAATATTCAAGTTTTCTCCCAAAAAACTATCAAAGTTACCCCGTTCTACGGTATTCCATTAGACAGCTCTAAGATTTGTCAACAGATAATCATTTTTTAAACGACTTCTATTAATTCTTCTACCAACAGCTTCAGCACGCCTTTCGGCCCGGTTACGGTACTAATACCTACTTCGCGGCCCTCGGCGAGGCTCTGCAGGAGGCGAAATCATTGGAGCACCATACCGAAATAGTTTCTTTAGATATATCAAAGGCTTTCAACAGGGTTTGGGCACCTCTCGTCCTGGAAAAGTTGGCCAGCTGGGGTTTCACCGGCCACGTTTTGCACTTCGTAAGAAACTTCCTCACCAATCGTACCTTCAGGGTGGTCATCGGAAACACCAAATCCGATTCATTCAGAGAAGAGACCGGCGTTCCGCAAGGATCCGTCATATCGGTGACTCTGTTCCTAATAATGATGAACGGCGTCTTCCAAAACCTTCCAAACGGCGTCAAAATATTCGTCTACGCGGACGACATCGTAATTGTAGTATCTGGACCTACAATCGCGGCTACACGAAGGAAAGCCCAAGCTGCCGTTACCAGAGTAGCCAAGTGGGCGTCCTCCGTCGGCTTCACTATGTCGGCTTCTAAAAGTGTCCGATGCCATGTGTGCTCATCCGGGCACAGGGTTAGTGGGCCTCCGATTAACATCAAACAACCAAGCCATCCCCATCCGCAAAACGGCAAAAATCCTCGGTGTCACTATCGACCGAGGCCTGACCTTCAAGCCCCACTTTGAAGGAGTCAGAGCCAACTGCCGAAGTCGTCTAAATTTATTGAGATCCTTATCGAGACCTCATCGCAGCAACAACCGGAATATCCGATTCCGTGTAGCCACTGCCATCATCGATAGTCGCCTGCTGTACGGATTGGAAATCACGTATCTGGCTATGAACAACCTCATCGACGCGCTATCTCCGATCTACAACCGATACATTCAAATTGTCTCGGGGCTTCTTCCTTCCACTCCGGCTGACGCTGCCTGTGTTGAAGCCGGGCTTCTTCCATTCCGCTTCCTCGTCATTATAACCCTCTGCACGAAAGCATCCGCTATTGCCGAGAGGACCGCGGGAAACCGCAGAACACACCTCATGGAAGAAGCAGACCACCAGCTAGAAAACGCCACCGGTTCGCGTCTCCCACCAATTGCCAAAACGCACTGGTGTGGCGAACGAGACTGGCGCAGCTCAAACCTTAAATTCGACGACAGAATAAAACAAAGTTTTAAGGCAGGTGATTCATCCATCCGATTGCGAAAAACCGTCGCCGAGATCCTTCGGAAAGACTATTCAGCACACCAGCGACGATACACTGACGGATCCCTCTCCGTACGAGGTGTTGGGATAGGTATAACAGATGAAAATCTAGCAACCAGCCTCAGCCTCCCCGGACAGTGCTCTATCTTCTCCGCCGAAGCAGCGGCTATTCTATATGCCGCCACTGTACCTACTACCAGCCCTATAGTCATCATCACCGACTCAGCGAGCTGCTTCACAGCGCTCCAATCTGAAACCCCTCGTCACCCGTGGATCCAGGGGATAATAAAAAAGGCCCCATGCGACGTTACCCTAATGTGGGTTCCAGGACATAGTGGTGTTCCTGGTAACGCAACCGCAGATTTCCTAGCAGGAACCGGCCCTTCTGGCCCCCGTTACAGCACTAGGGTACCCCTTGCTGATATTCGAAGGTGGGTGAAATCGACCATACGCCAGACATGGCAAACAGAATGGGCGAACTCACGAGGGGCCTACCTACGAAAAATTAAACGAAGCACCGACGCTTGGACAGACCTGAACTCGATGAAGGACCAAACAATAATCTCCCGGTTGAGATCCGGCCACACAAGGATGTCCCACAATTACGGAGGAAACCCTTTCCATCGATCCTGCGAGATCTGTGACACGGGTAACACCGTTGAGCATTTCATCTGCAACTGCCCAGCCTTTGATAGCCCCAGACAGATGTATGGGATTTCTGGTAGCATACGAGAAGCCCTGCAGGACGACCTCTCTTCAATGGCGGCGCTTATCTCCTTCATTAAGGACGCCGGATTATACTTTAAGATTTAGATATATCGTATTCACGTGATCGTAACCCACTAGCTGTTGTTGTCCCATCATAAGCATGTTCTGCAATAGTTTTAAACTTGTCCGTCCATTTGTTCGCTTTGCATGTTAGGCACATAAGAAGTGGCTCCTTATTGTACCGCCAGCTTTATGTTGTGTTAATTTGTGGCTTTTTGTCAATTAGTTTTATCTAAATCTCACTCGATGTAATAACTATGTGTCCCTAGACTAGTTACAATATTTTTGTTGTTTTTCTCAGGCTGGCCCTTCAGGCTTGTCCTGATTTTTTTAACCTGACTGGGGATGAACCTGCCTACGGCAGAAAATCCCTTCAATAAAAAGTAATTCAATTCAATTCAGCTTCATTTTTAACCACTAGAAAAATAAAATAGAAAAGGGATAACTTTTTTGTTTCTCGATATTTTTGCACCATTTTTTAAAAAACTCTTCTAGTTTGTGAGTCAGTGTCGATATTGATGATTGGTGGTCTGGTTCTGAAGGTATTCCAATGTTCCATGGGGGACCGACCATTTCCATGTACAATGTCTCAAGCGGCTATTTTGTTTTACGTCAATTTATCGAAAAAAATACGAAATGAGGTTTTTTGAAGTTTTCAAGATCTTTATTTGGCCAGCGTGGTATCAGTAACATAAATGCTTATTACTCAAAGACGGCTGCACAAAATTGCTTCATTTTTTTACAACATACTCTCATTGATGTATTGTTCTGAAGAAGGAATATCCGCATACGATAAAAAATCTGTAGCCTGAGTTATATACGTGGGTTATGGTTACGCAGGTCCCCCAAGGGATTTCGAAATATCTCTGGATCCAGATGACCAATGATCAATGTTGATACAGATTCTAAAACTAGAAGAGTTTTTTGAGAACTTGTGAAAATTTGGTGCAAAAATACCGAGAAACAAAAAAGTTTCCACGATTTGATTTTTTTCATGCGGTAAAAAATATTCAAATCGCGATAACTTTTTCGTTTCTCGATATTTTTGCACCATTCTTTCACAAGTTCTCAAAAAACTCTTCTAGTTTTCGAATATGTGTCGATATTGATAATTTGTCATCTGGATCCGGAGATATTCAAAAATTCCTTGGGGGACCAACGCATAGCGTCGTTAAGTAAACCGCAAGAATGTTCATAATAATGTAGAACTTTTGTTTTTATTGAAAAACTATTACATGGTCATGTGAAATAATTCTGAACCTCTTTATAAGCTTAGCATACTTCCAGATCGCATAGAAAAAATATATCAAATATCATATCCTTGAAAAAATTATACATGAATGCTCTGACCTTTCGTAAGTGGATGGCGATGAAAACACCTGCCCGAACTTGCCCGATCGCAAGAATAGCCTAAACGCAATACCTCTGTTTTTTTGAAAATTTAAAAAAAATCAAACAAAATACTATTTTTACCATCAAATTTTCACCAGACCAGCTTTATGTTATTTAATAGAATAATCATAAGTTATATATGGTATTTAAATTGAAAAATTACAAGCACAACTTAAAAATTTCGTTTTGAAGCACATTTAATTAAAAAATTGCCTACATTTCAAAAATAGTAGGCCTTGGAACAACTACAGGTGGTTTCCGCGTTTTTTTGATTCTGCCCCAGTGTGCACCATATATTACACAGTATTATAATTTGGATACTTTATATCGAACATGTATAAGTGGGTTTGATATATTTTTGAGAGGAATGATACAAAGGCAGTTATATTTATTTTACAATTTAGGCACTTTTTTATTATGATTTTAGTTATCTTAACAATATTCTGCATCAAGATTGTAACAACCGATGTTCGATAAAATTATCAAAAGCTGTTATAATTTGCTGCTGTTTTGCAATTACCCTCTGTCTGTGCCTTGGGCCAAATTGACCTCAACTTAAATCGTGATAAATACACGCAATTTCAATCAATTTTAGATTTTTCTACTGTTTTAGAAAGAAAAATAAAGTCAGTTTTACTAAAAAAATATGAAAAAAGGGAAGTGTTTCATGGCGGGGAGGAGTTATTGTAAAAATGGTAAAAAATCGTGAAATTTGGAAACTTTGAATGCTTATATCTCAGAAAGATTTTTACATAAAACTGTAATTTCTTCGGTAAAGATTTGCAACTGGGATGGGACTACTATGTTGCACATTGGATAGTTAGGTATTTCACCGCATGATGGTGCTATCAGGTCCGTCCCACTCGCGCTCAAATTGGGTACCACTTCTAGTACTGCATTTGGTCCCTCGGTAGTGCAAAAGGTACCCAAACTTGACAGATCGCAGTACACTTTTCACGGCATTCTAGATTACCTTATGAGCCATTAAATTTTGGGCAACTGCAAGGGACATGGAGGTCTTTAATTTGTCTTTGGTGCTATCTCAGAAAACAATATTTTTTGATCCCCCAAATTTAATAATTCTATAAAAATTCTTTTCAAGATATTTGAAAAAAAAAATCTATTTGAGAAGCAAACTACTCGTGGAAACGAAAAACGTGTGAAACAAAATTCACAAATCCTAACAAAAAAAGGCACAGCCCTTTAAAGTTCTCTGGAGCATATTGACCCTATAAAACAGACAAAGACAAATTTAGAGTGGTACTAGTTGTATTACCACGCAGTAGGCTGTTCGTTGATGCTATGCACAAGTACCGTACAAAGTGACAGTTTTGTCCCTTCTTAGTTTTTTCGGCTTTCCCGGTAAGTTTCCTCAATTTCAAACACGTTGCAACACTAGGCACACGAAAAAAAAATCTGAATCCAATAAATTGATTTCTAACCATCTCGTGACGCACAAACACCATTTCATTTCTATTAATATAGACGATACAAGATACATAGAATACCCCCAAAAATCATCAGATAAACGATCAAAATCAAAATAGATTCTGAAACAAGAGTGTTTTAACTAGTGAAATAAATATCGAAAAAAACATAAAAAAAATAACCTAAAAATAATCGGGATTCAAATACTTTTGGTGTGAAAACATATTTTTGGAACTCGTCAGAGCATAAGCAAGGATCATTCGAAAACACGTTTTTGCTCCACACTGCCCTTGTGATTCTAGGTCAGATGCTTATTTGCCTTCTAAATAAGCAGATTAAGCTAAAAACCCTTCAAATATTGCATGGTAAATACTGTGAGAATAACCAATAAATTTATTTAATCGATCATAATTTTTGCCCATGTGCTCCTGAGGGAAGAATTGAACAAATACCCCAAGATATACTTTTTAACTACAATTCTGTATCAGTGTCCTGCATGATTATTGAGAATCTGTCCTAAATAAGACGAGTAAGACGAAACTAAATAAAGCTGGTAAACAGTAAGTTGTAAACGCAAGATGTTCTTGTTTTTAATAAAAAAAAAACGTTTTAATGGACAGAATGCATAGAGCGAAATTGTTGAATTATGCCATCGTTAAATTGGATATGGGACCTTCATTAGCCGAGTGGTCAGAGTCCACGGCTACAGAGCAAAGGCATGCTGTCGGTGTCTGGGTTCGATTCCCGGTTGGTCCAGAATCTTTTCGTAATGGATATTTTCTTGACTTCACTGGGCATAGAGTATCATTATACCTGCCAAACGATATGCGAATGCGAAAATGGCAACTTTGGCAAAGAAAGCTCTCAGCTTATAACTGTGGAAGTACTCATTGAACACTAAGCTTTGAAGCAGGCTCTGTCCCAGGACGGAAGTAATGCCAATTATCAGAAGAAGAAGATAATGAAATATGTAGTCAAACATGCCGTTTTTTATAATCCTTCATCTGGAAACATATTTTTAAAGAGATTTATGAAATTTGACTAACAACAGTCAGCTTACAGTTAGTGAAACAAGAAATCAATCTACAGTAATGGGCAGAATCGCATTCATAGACGGCCGAGGGTGCCATGGCCTCTACAAATAACGACTTAAATATTTTAATCAAAATGATTAGAATATGTAAATGCAAGGCCGAAACGCAAGTATGGTTTTGATCGCTTTTGGTCAATTATGTGTTATACATACTAAAAAAATCTTTGCTCTAGTTAGTTGTAGAAGTATTAAATTCTTACAGTATATCAAGTGAGTTTTCAGTCAGTGTTTTGTTCAGGTGAATCTGAATAGTTTTTCAGTGTAAGAAAAATCTAAATGTCGTAAAAAATACTATTGCATAAAGTTAAAAAATCTGAAAAAAAAAAATCAAAGTCGTTTTTAAAATTAGGTTGTTGGTCATTTACACCCTTTAACACTTTAACTTCCTTACTTGAAAACGATGAAGTGGTGTCAACTTTTCTATTCAATTTAAAATGGTGCTAATCACATCAAAAGATACATTCAAGAATAGTAGGCTATTGAAAAACGCTATGGAACATTCCATACAAAATGACAGCTCCGTTCACGCTCGTTTTTTCCAAATTTCCCGGTGAATATCCTGGGATTTTTATACACACGAACACGTCAGAACCCTTGATAAACAAAACGGAGAAAGAATAATTTAAATCCGTTGACCCGTTCGTAAGTCATTTCGTGACATACAAACACCATTCCATTTTTATTTATATAGATTATGGAAAGTGTACCAGTTATGGCTATAGTGGTTCCCTATTTGGCCATACGTGTTTTCTCGAAAACTTTCACATTTGCAATATTTTTGAATGTGTTAACATCAAGAAATATTTAATATTTAACTACTTAAACACACAGATTGACAAAAAATTAAAAGATTTTCAAATGATCAAGTATGGCGAAATAGGGAACCATTATGTCCATTACTGGTACACCTAGTATTGCATTAAGACTATGAACATTCTATTAACTACTCTAATTTTACCGAAGGATCACCTAAAAATATTAGAGGTGTATAAAAATGCCCAAAAACACACGAAGTGAACGCGAAAGTTTCTTTTTTTTCTTTTTTTGCCAAAAACATTTTTTGATTCTTAGAAAAATACACTTAAAAAATATGGGAAAGTTTCTCAGCATTGGATGGACCTTATTTTTTTTTATTGCGTCATAAATAACGTTATCTTATATTCTTTGAAGGAAACGTGTGAAATTTTGACGGAAAATCTGAAAATTATTTAGTGTAGGTGTATAAATGTTATGGACATAATGGTTCCTTATTTCGCCATACGTGATTACTTGACTATCTTCACATTTTGAAAAATTTTGTGTGTTTTAATAGTAAGATTTAAGATCAATCTTGATGTCAAATCATTCAAAAAGATTTAAAATGTGATTGTTATTAAAATATAACATTGGGCCAAATAGGGAACCACCCAAGCAACACACATGTTATAATAGAGTATTTTTAAACTATATATGACCAGATTTGGTCATATATCAGTTGATAATACTCAATTATAACATGTGTGCTACTCGGACACTATGGCCATAACTGGTACACTTTCCCTAATTAAAATAAAATAGTCGACTTGAAATCGTGCAAAATGTTCGGGTAAACAAAATTCAAAAAATACATTACTCAAAATACCCACTAAGTAAGAAGAATTCATTGCCTTTCGAATGCACCATAGAAAGTTTTAATTAGAAAAAAAAATATCCCAAATATATAGACGAAAAACTTTTGTATGTTTTCGGGAGGGGGGGGGGGGTGTTTTCGCAGCGATCTAATTTTCACGGGGTGAAGAATTTAGGACACTGGGCAGTAAAGGGTTAATTAAAAACGGTCACCTCTTCACGAACTTTGACTTTCAATTTCGACACTGATCCGAACTAGCGCGACTATACGGTACGGTATGACGATTCCGACGGTTTGAAATGATAAAAAACTGGGTTTATTCACTTTGAATATAAGATTGTATTTTCGACTTCGATGCTTGTTTTGAACTGAATTGTACATGATTTGGGGTGCGTATTTATATCATTTTTCATCCATGGATTCATATGGGACCTATTGTGATAGATCTATTTCATTTAAAGCTGTTGTTTCAACTTTCATTTGTCTTCTAAAGCCTTTATAATTTTCTTTTGCTTGCGTGATCATGATTGTTCAACGATCAATTTGTGTATATGTAAACACATACTTTGAACTGACATTTGCTTTCCCTGTCTAGAGAACTTGTATGCAAGTTTTAATGATTTTACAGCGGCACAGTTCTGCCAACGCTCTAATGTGTGGATGGTAACTCAATTGCCTACTACTACTATTGCGTAATCATATGTTGCTACTGTCAATTTGGCAGAAAATAAACAAACATAACAATTTGGAGTGTGAATGATTTGGTTGGTAAGTAGCTAATCGATTTTTAATGATTTACTGTCTTCTAATTCAACTTTCTCTTCTTACTAGGGACCTAAACTGCTCGGCCAGAACATGCCGCCCACCAAAACGAATGTTTTACTTTCCAGGTTCGGTTTCTGGCCTGATGGGCAACTTGCTAAGATTGTGGATGGACTGGACGATTTCACCGTTCGCTGTCTTCACTGTCGCCAGTCGCGGGTTTCCGTCTGGTGCAGAATGCAGCTGTTGCACTCTAGCGAGGATCCAACGATTTATTGCTAGCCTTTCTTGTTTGACTAAAACCAGGTCTCCTTCTTGTAGTTCGTTGGTCGTTCGATGCCACTTGCCCTTCATCTGAAGCTCTGGGATGTATTCCCTGTGCCAGCGATCCCAGAAATGTTGTCGAAGCTCGTTGATATACCGAAACCTAACGTCGTACGGCTCATCTGGGCTTGGGTCGTAATCGTTTTCGTTGGTAGCGGTTGGTGGTCTTCCGAGTAGGAAGTGTCCGGGAGTGAGAGGCTGGAGATCGTTCGGATCGTTTGAAGCTGGTGAGATGGGCCGCGAGTTTAGAATGCTCTCGATTTCGGTTAACAGGGTAGAGAACTCCTCAAACGTAAGTTTGGCATTATGCGCCACGATGTTGAGGTGATGTTTCGCGGATTTAACTGCTGCTTCCCAAAGCCCGCCCATGTGCGGTGATCCCGGTGGATTGAAGTGCCATTGGGTTCCACCCATTGCGAGGAAGTCTGCCAATCGATTGTTGTGATCGGTGGTACTGATCTTCCGGTACCAGTGACGCATTTCGTTGTCAGCGCCGACGAAGTTGGTCCCGTTGTCGCTGTACATGTGGGCACAGTGTCCTCTTCTGGCCACAAATCTTCGCATGGCCGCCAAGAATGCTCGTGTGGAAAGCTTTGACACCGCCTCGATGTGCACCGCTTTTGTCACGAAGCACACGAAGATTGCGATGTAGCCTTTGGTCGATGGTGTTCCGCGGGTGCGTCTCTCCACCAACGTTATTGGTCCCGCATAATCCACTCCGCAGATGTAGAACGGTGGGGCCTGGTTCAGCCGATGCGCCGGAAGTTGTCCCATTATTTGGTGCAGCATTCCACGATTTGGGTTGTGCTTATGGCATGGAACGCAATGCCAGACGGTGTTCCTCGCTAGCTGTCTTCCTTGCGGTACCCAGTAAGTCGCTCTGACTGCGGAAAGTAGTGACGTCGGTCCCAGATGATGGTTCCGCCTATGCTCGTGCTCGAACACGATTGTTGCCAGTCTGCTGTTCGCTGGGATGATCAGCGGATGCTTCGCATTGTACGGCAAATTTGATCGAGCAAGCCGGCCGCCCACCCTGACGAGACTGCTGTCGATGAAGGGACTCAGCGGTAGAAGCTTGCTGTGATCGGGTAATGGAAGACCGCTTTCGAGTGCAGTAATTTCGGCTCCGTAGGCTTGATGTTGCGTATAGCGAATCAGCATGTTTCTAGCCCCAATCAGCTCCTCGACGGTTAGTGGTCCTACCGTTCGGCGGCTACGTTCCATTTCACAATTGTGACCGAAACGAATGATCCACGCCACCACTCTGACGAGCTTCAAATACCTTGAGTGCTTGTGTAGTAGATCCTCTATGACGTCGCTCGTTGTTAGGAGGTATGATAAGATTGGTGGATTTCTCCGGACTTCGCTGTCGATGATTTCTTCCTCGGTGATCGTTGGCCTTGGGTGTGACTCGGCCATCACGCTGGGATGCCAACTCGGTCCAGACCACCACAGCTCCGATTGAGCTAATACGCAGGGTGCTGCTCCGTGCGTCAGAAGGTCTGCTGGATTTTTCTTCGTGGGGACGTGTCTCCAGTCGGACGCTGGAATGATGGAGTTGATGAGTGCTACGCGGTTGGCGACGAACACTTTCCATCGCGCTGGATCGCCGGAAATCCACGCCAGGGCCGTTGTTGAGTCACTGTAGCCCAGCGTTTGATGAATGGGAATGCGGATGGTAGATTTAATCGCCTTGATGAGATCGGCCAGCAATGCTGCTGCACAGAGCTCCAAACGCTGCAATGGCGGCCGGTTGATGGGTGCGACTCGTGACTTGGACCCGAGGAGATGGGAACTGACCGTGCCGCTCTCGTCAACTGATCGTAGGTAGACGGCCGCGCCATAAACCTCAAGCGATGCGTCGCAGAATCCATGTAGGTGGTATTGCACTGGGTTCTGAACGCTTATACACCGTCGAGGTACCTTGACCAGCCAGATGTCCTTAAGATGAGTTAGGTAGGTTCGCCAACGATGGTTGAATTGGTTCGCCAGTGGTTCGGACCAGTCGATCTTCATCTTCCACAGCTCTTGCATCATCATTTTGGCTATGACGACTACCGGGCCAACCAGTCCTAGCGGGTCGTAGATTTTGGCGATCGTGGATAGTACCTCTCGCTTCGTGAAGTACTCCTTTAGGGGGTCGCATGTAGCCTTGAACGTGAAAAGATCTTCTCGATACTGCCACTGGATGCCGAGAGTTTTGATGGTGTCTTGACTGTCCACAGCCTGTACGGGGTTCACCGCTCGATCCTCCGGGGGGACTTCGGCCAGAACGTCTGGATCATTCGACGCCCATTTTCGGATGGTGAAACCTCCGCGCTTCAGCATGTCGGTGAGCTGCTGTCTCTTTTCGATCGCTTCTTCCTTCGTAGCCGCGCCTGTTAGTGCATCGTCGACGTAGAAGTCCTTGATCGCTTCCTTAGCCAGTGGAAACTTGCTTTCTTCGTCTTCCGCTAGCTGATTCAAGGTCCTCGTGGCGAGAAACGGTGCACACGACATTCCGAACGTGACCGTATTGACACAGTACTCCGCCAGCGGTTGCCCGGGTTCTTGCCACAGCAATCGGATGAGCTTGCTGTCTTCTTCTGTGACTCGAATTTGCAGGTACATTTTTTCGATGTCTCCAGTAAGGACGATAGCGTGGAGACGGAAATTGACGAGGATGTTGTAGAGCGTATCCTGGACAACTGGCCCCGTGGCCAGCAGATTGTTGAGCGACAAGCCATTTGATGACTTCTGGGCTGCGTTGAAGACTACTCTAAGCTTCGTCGTAGTGCTTTCGGACTTGACGACTCCATGATGTGCCAAGTAGATGATCTTGGAATGATTCGGGTCCGGTTCAATTCTCGAGATGTGGTTTGCAGCGATGAACGCGTCCATGTACTGATGGTAAAGTACGTACTTTGGTGGATCGCGTTGTAATTTTCGCTGCATCGTGGTGAACTGGGACAATACAGAGTAGCCGGTGTCGCCGATCGTCGCTGGGTCTCGAATGAACGGAAGTTTCACCACGTATCGCCCGCTGGGATCGCGGACCGTGGTTCTAACATAGTGATCCTCGCAAAACTTCTCCTCCTTCGTAAGGTATTTAGTCGGCTTGAAATCCTCGATCTCCCAGAACTTGGCGACGAGCTGACTCAGGGATGCTTCAGCTTCTGGTTCGACTTGAGAGACAAAGCACAATGGAGACGCCTTCGTGGCATTGGTTGACTCGTAGAATCCGGCTACTACCCAGCCTAAAGCGGTTTCTTGGAGAACTGGCTTGGTTGGACCCAGCGAGATGCGTTTGGCACGCAACAGGTTGTAGAAGACGCTGGCCCCGATGAGCAGATCCACGTTTCCAGGAATATTGAACCGCTCGTCCGCCAGCGGCCTGCTGGGGTGAAGTTCCCAGTCGGAGATGTCTGCTAACTGGTGCGGGATGGGATCGGCGATTTTTGGTAGTACTGCACAGTCGATTCGGATCTCGGTATCAGAAACTCGTGACTTCATGTCGATTTTGACCGCTTCGGTGATCCTCGTCGCCAGTCCTGAGATTCCTTTGAGCGGCAGATTGATCCGGTGCGGTTTCAGTCCCAGCCTTTTCGAGAGATTGGCTGTGATGAAGTTTGCCTGCGACGCGGAATCCAATAATGCACGGGCGGCGTGTTGCTGCCCATTGGAATCGGTGAGAGTAACGACGGCGGTGGCGAGGAATACGGATGTGAAACAGTCATTGTAGGACAATTGGTTGATGACTCCGAACGAGAGTTTACTGCCCGTAGCTGGAATAGAATCGATTGACGGACCTTCGTGGAGTAGCGTGTGGTGACGTTGCTTGCACTTGCGGCAGTCGCCCGCGGAACAGGAGTTTCTTCCGTGAGACTTGCAGAGGCAATTCTTGCACAGGCCGAGCTGGTTTACCACCCGGATTCGCTCCGCGACGGGAATTTCTTGGAATCGCTTACAGTAGTACAGCTTGTGATGAGCTTCATTGCAGACGGAACACTTTGACGGAGCTTTCAGGTCTTCGTTGGTGCTCAGGAAGCTAGAACTCCGCGGTTGCGGTCTACCGGTATACTTTGCGGGGGATTTCGGAGCTGGAGCGTGGGCGGTCTCCAGAGAATATGTCCGTTGTTCGAGGAACTCCAAGAATTCCTCTAACGTAGGTGGAGCTTGCTTTGTAGCGATCTTGTCGGACCACTGTTGTCTGGATTCGGAATCTACCTTGGCCAGCAGGAGGTAGATTAACCAACAGTCTCGATCCTCGCGTTGAATGGCCTGTAGTGCCCGCTTGACATCGTCGGCCGTTTCGTGGAGCTTGCGTAGACCCGCTACCGATGGAACACTCGTGTTCGGAATCTCACAGAACCGTTGAATATGGTGATTGACGATTTGGTCCTTCCGATCGAAGCGCTTCTTCAGTATGTCTAGGGCACCAGCGTAAGCATTGTCCTCGACCTTGATGTACTTGAGCAGAGCAGCGGCTCTTCCCGTCGTATACGTTTTCAGATAGAATAGACGTTGTGCATTCGTCAACCGTGGGTTGTTATGCACTGAGCTGATGAACAAATCGTGGAATGAGTTCCATTCCCCGTAGTCTCCCGAAAAGGTGGGGAGAATTCCCTTCGGAAGGTGGAGCTCGGGGGGAACCAACGCAGTTTCCGGAGTTGCCAATGGACCCGAACTCGATCCACCGGCATTAGGTGGATTGTCCCGATTGGCTGTCACTCGAATGAACTGGGTAATTGTGGCCTTCAGCGTGAGGTAACGCTTCTCCAGGGCAGCTTCCATGTCCAAATGAGGCTCGATAGCTTGGACATCCGGGCAGAGGTCCAGAATGGCTTGGTGCACTTCACGAAAATCTTGCCACAACACGTGTAGGTTTTCTAGCTCGGCATTCAAATCGTCAACCGACACTTTCGCAGTTTCGAGTTTGTTCACTCGAACGTTGGTCCGCTTTAGTTTTCCGTCGACCGCGGATCGTCGAATTTCCAACTGTTCCAAAGTCATAGAAGGAGACATCCTGTCTACAGCGCCAAATGTTTTCGCAGCGATCTAATTTTCACGGGGTGAAGAATTTAGGACACTGGGCAGTAAAGGGTTAATTAAAAACGGTCACCTCTTCACGAACTTTGACTTTCAATTTCGACACTGATCCGAACTAGCGCGACTATACGGTACGGTATGACGATTCCGACGGTTTGAAATGATAAAAAACTGGGTTTATTCACTTTGAATATAAGATTGTATTTTCGACTTCGATGCTTGTTTTGAACTGAATTGTACATGATTTGGGGTGCGTATTTATATCATTTTTCATCCATGGATTCATATGGGACCTATTGTGATAGATCTATTTCATTTAAAGCTGTTGTTTCAACTTTCATTTGTCTTCTAAAGCCTTTATAATTTTCTTTTGCTTGCGTGATCATGATTGTTCAACGATCAATTTGTGTATATGTAAACACATACTTTGAACTGACATTTGCTTTCCCTGTCTAGAGAACTTGTATGCAAGTTTTAATGATTTTACAGCGGCACAGTTCTGCCAACGCTCTAATGTGTGGATGGTAACTCAATTGCCTACTACTACTATTGCGTAATCATATGTTGCTACTGTCAATTTGGCAGAAAATAAACAAACATAACAATTTGGAGTGTGAATGATTTGGTTGGTAAGTAGCTAATCGATTTTTAATGATTTACTGTCTTCTAATTCAACTTTCTCTTCTTACTAGGGACCTAAACTGCTCGGCCAGAACAGGGGGTGAACCCAAAATTTCGTAGAGGAGTGTATTAAATAGCAAAGCAGGTAAATCTCAGTTCATTTCCAAGTCCTAAAATTGTATTTTTCAATGATAATCCATCCAGCTTTTTACGCTAGACATGCCATAACTTTTGAATCACCCCTATTTGACGGTTCTTAAATACACTATAATTTTTTATAGTTGGATCGTAGCAATCTTTGTGTTGAAGTATTTTTTTCATGTTGACGAACAACACATATATTCGTGTTTCCAGGATACCGAATCCCAAAAAAGTTTCATATTTTAAATCCTTGTTATATTTTTTTGTTTTCTCTAATGCCAGTTTTATTTATTTTAGGAGGATGAAACTGTTGCAAAATTCATAAACTGAAAAGGAATTTCTAAATACAAAATTACTTCTGAATCTGAATGTATGCCAGTGATTCCGATTAATCTACCAGAACAAACTGATTTGTTGTTGATCAATTTGTCATTGATTGTCACGATTTCATTCAATATCATGGGGGATAGGTAGATGAGAGTAAATGACAAGTCCTACGTTATTCGCAGCTGCGTAAGGTACTGGTTGCTCTACCGTTACCAATAGAGCAAAAATGTTATATGGGTTTGTGTTGGTCAAGCAAGTTTGTGGGATAGAAATACCTGTTAGAATCAGGGAGAGCTTTCTGGGCGAGCTGGCGAATCTAGCAAAAGCGTGCGGAAGTTTGTGCTCTGGGTTAAGTCATTTGACAAAGGAGACTAAGGTTGTAACTTGGGACATGATGACGTACACTGTGGCTTTCCGTAAACCTTAGAAATTAGTAATTTATTCATGTATTTATTGATACATGGGAGAATTATCTTCCTTTACTCCTTTACCAGCAAATATTTGTATATATCTAAATGTATTATTTCGATGCCCGATGATTGAAAATAAAGGGAAATCCTGCGGTATACAAATCGACTACCAGCTCAAAGCGTATTGTTTCTATATGAAAGTGTGCAATTTTCGCTTCTGTAAATTATCCAGAATCCTAATATGATCAGCATTTCAATAACATCGATTATCGCAAACGAATGGCCGAGGAACAATGATAGGTAGGATAATTTCAGTATTTTGACGTAGTGTGACCATGTTGATGTAACTTTGCGTGTTCAAATCAATCCCATCATCCAAATAATCTGAAATTCGTTCACACCAGAAGAATTGTTGTGACTCCTAATAATTGGTTGCCTAAAATTGTACAAAATAAGTAAAAATTATAAGAAAATGGTTAAAAATATAAAATTCAATACGAAGATGTTGTAGATGCACACATCATCAAGCGAAAATTATTGACAGTTCGATCAACACTATGAAATCATTGCCTACTAAGACCTCGCTATAAAATCTATAGGCAAGAAATGTCAAAATCAAATCACCCCTTGTTGATTTATAGCCAGCGTAAAAAGCTGGATATCTAAAAGTCTTTTTGAACCAAGTAAAATTTTTGATAACTTTAAAGCTGTTCAAAGCTGCAAATCGATGACTGGTAATAAAAACTTCATCCTTTGACAGATACGCGTATTTCGACCTCACGTATCTGTCAAAGGATACAAACTCTAGTGGAATTAAGTGGTATAGTACTAAATTTGTTTTTTTCATCTACTTATAGGTATTCTACTAAACAGCTCGAAGATTTATTATCATCAGGAAAATAATATTTATTGCTTTTTTAAAAAAAGGCCCCCACATTTGTAAATCTGGTTCCAGTATTGGGCAACACATTTGCAACTTTTTAGATCTTCCATCAAAATGATTAACTTTGGTAGGCTAGAACCAAAGACAAATTAAAGACCCCCATATCTCTTGAAGTTGCCCAAAATTTAATGGCTCATAAGGTAATCTAGAATGCCGTGAAAAATGTACTGCGATCTGTCAAACTTGGGTACCTTTTGCACTACCGAGGGACCAAATGCAGTACTAGAAGTGGTACCCAATCTGAGCACGAGTGAGACGGACCTGCTAGAACCCAGTTATTAATGGACCAATTTGGATAAAATTTGTCACAGCATGTCAGGCATAATTTGAGTGTCAACATATATTTTTTTAGAAATTTTACAATCACGAGTTCAAAAGTAATAACGAATTGACTGCATTGAAATGTTTGACGAAAAATTGTAAACGATTTATTTAAAAACATGAAAGCCCCATACCAAAACTGGCTTAAGCATGCTTGTTCACCTTGTCTAAATCTACAACTTTGCTTGAAATACAATGATTCTTTCAATCTCTTGAGTTATGTCATTTAGTAAATTTGTCATAAGATTCTCTATGCTTTTCAATTCGTGACGTTCAGTGAAAATTTGATTCAAATCGGTTCATATGTTCATATGAGTTGAAATTGACCATTTTGCATGGAAAATCGAAAAGGTTGCAAATGTTTTGTCCAACACTGTACATACATTCAAAATAACATTCAACTGCCCTAAACCGAACCAGATCTGCAAATTAAATTACGTAAACTAATGACTGTCGCTCAGCTTTGCTGACAGCAACCGATAATGACCATCACCAGAACTCTGGCACGTGGTCTAAGCAAATGCGTCCTGATTGAGTGATTATGTTTTAATAATTACAGTTATTAGATCCTAATCACCATTATGTTGAATGTCCTGCTTTTCAGAAACGGTCCAGTTTGCAGAAGCCACAATAATAGGCAGTTTAAGCGGAACCGGCGAGGCAACTAGCAGTGCAGTCAAACAGGTCAGGAGGAAACCATTGGCCACCAGATTGCGGTTTGTATACAAAAGGCACGCTGCAAATCGCGTGAACAAATCCGGATGCATCCTTCTATTGTCAACAATCAAATTATTAGTGTCCAACATATTCCTCGCATTGGTACTCACGTCAAACCTCACACCAAACATCTATTTGGCGGTAGCGGAGACTGGGGAGACTTGATTACCTTTTCTTGATGTGGCTGTAACTCTAAAAATAAATAAAATAAATAAAATTCCACTAGAGTTTTCCTTTAGCAGATACGCGTATTTAAACCTCAACTGTGAGGCCGTCTTCAATGTCGTGTACTAGACTCGACTCGAGTCTAGTACACGACACTGAAGACGGCCTTACAATTGAGGTCGAAATACGCGTATCTGTCAGAGGATACAAACTCTAGTGGAATTAAATGGTATAGCACTAAATTCGGTTTTTCATCTACTTCTGCAGGCAAATTATAATTTGACGTGATTCCTGCACAAGATCTCTAGTAATCATGTTTTTCAATATCGTACATTACGAAATGACTCTACATATCGTTAAAAGTACTCAAAATTTAGTTCTTTCAACTGTATGTCTAATGGAGCGATTTAAAAAGTTAGGTGACACTTGATGTTTTTTAAACACATATAGGTATTTGGCTTTCATACCATTGAGTCCTCAAATTAAAGGGGACTAGTTGAAAATTCAGGATTGATCCAAATTTTTTAGCAAATACTTTCAATTTTCAGAGTCTCGAATCATATTATTTACTATAAATACTGAAGCCAAGTAATGTAACCCATAACATATTTATCATTAGAAAGATCACAATTCTAAGAAAATATCAGATTCCAAACAGTTTATTTTTTGTACTAACAACCCAACAAACATTTTTTTTTTTTTTTTTTTTTTGTTGGGTTGGTAGAGCCACTACGTCCATTAGATTGAACTTTTGTGGCATGTCCCTTTTTACTGTTCGCATCATTGAGAAGAACTAAAAGCTGGCCATGGCCATGAGTCAGGCGAGCAGCTTAAGCACCTTGACGCGTCTTTTCCCAGTCAGGCAAAATAGAGTTTATAAAACTCACAACCTTTTTGGGATTTGCAGTCCAAATTTCACTTGGTTGTAAATAACCCCCGTTTAGAAATTTGGATCTGCGCTTGTATAAAGCACTACAACTGCAGAGCAGATGTTCCGAGGTTTCACGTTCCATGTCACAGAAACGACAGATATCATTCTGAACCTGGCCAATTTTCTTCAAATGACATCTACTCGGACAGTGTCCAGTTATTAGGCCAGTGTAGACACAGAGAGCTCTCTTGTTGAGCTCTATAAGTCTTTTAGTGACAGTCATATTTGGAACTAAAAATCGTTTAGATTGATTACACCTTGTGGTGACCATCCAATTAGTCATCACCTTTTGTTGTTCCCATCTTTTCAATTCCATATTTAGTGCACAGTGCGATATGCCACAGAATGGTTCCGGGCCCATGAACTGTGAATCTGAACCTTGTTTAGCAAGCTCGTCTGCCATTTCATTACCTTCTATGCCATTGTGCCCTGGAACCCAATATAAACTTACCGAGTTCTTTTGGCACACCTTTCGCAATGAAAGAATGCATTCCCAGACAAGTTTTGATGAGCATTTATATGAGTTCAACGCTTTTAATGCAGCTTGGCTGTCAGAAAAAATACAGATATTTGCGTGTCGGTATTTTCGTCTAAGACAGATATTAGCGCATTCTAGTATAGCAAAAATCTCCGCTTGAAATACAGTTGGGTAGTTTCCCATCGCCACTGAACCGTGTGTCCCAGGGCCGTAGACTCCTGCTCCAGTTTTTGCCCCAATCTTTGAGCCATCCGTGAAGAATTTTATGGAGCCTTGACGAACATTGGGACCTCCAACATCCCAATCCGCACGCGTCGTATCGCATACATTGTAAGGGATATCATAGTTGTCCACAGTTTTCATCCAGTCTTCATGCATATTCATCACTGACCCACATTGTATGTGTTGTGAAATACTCAAGTGTCCGATAAGATCACCAGATTTGAAATTGTTCGATCTGTTGAGCCTTAGAAAACTCTTCTCCGCTTCTAATTGTACAAATTCGTACAACGGTAGCAGATGAAGAATAGCATCTAATGCTTTTGATGGAGTGTTTCGCATCGCTCCTGTTGTAGCAATGGTTACAAGTCGTTGAAGTTTTGATAGCTTTGCTTGTGCTGTGGCTTCTTTTGTTTTCGGCCACCATACTAGCGAAGCATATGTTACTTTTGGGCGAATTATGGAAGAGAAAATCCACATTATCATTTTTGGTTTCAAGCCCCATCTTCTACCAAAAATTTTGGAGCAAATCCAAGACGAACTGGTTGCTTTACCAATCACATATTCAATATGAGCATTCCAAGTCAACTTTGCATCCAAGATCACTCCCAAGTATTTAACCTGTTCACTAAGGTGCATTTGTACTCCTCCAAGCATGAAAGCTTTTAGGATGAACTTCCTTTTCCTTGTGAAAGGGATAATTACTACCTTTGAAGGATTTATGTTGAGGCCCTCCTGAATACACCATGAATGGATAAAATTTAGAGCCATCTGCATTCTTTTTGAAATGATATTGTCAAACTTTCCTCTCACTATAATGACTACATCATCCGCAAATCCCACAACCTCGAAACCCCTCTCTTCTAAACTTCTCAGAAGATCATCTACGACTAAGGACCACAATAGAGGTGAGAGGACTCCACCCTGTGGTCAACCTTTTGTAGCCCTTACTGATATAGATGAGCTTCCTAGCTCTGAAGTGATTTCTCTATTTGTAAGCATATTAGTAATCCATTTGATAATACTTGTGTCAAAATTTCTTTTCTTCATGGAGCATACCATGGAAGAATAAGAAGCATTGTCAAAAGCTCCTTCAATGTCCAAGAATGAGCAAAGTGCTATTTCTTTTATGGAAAGAGTTTTTTCTACTTTTGTTACGAGAGTGTGAAGTGCCGTAACTGTTGACTTACCAGGTTGATAAGCAAACTGCAAGTCAGATAGAGGACACTTCTGCATGTATGTTGAATTGATAAAATCATACAACACTTTTTCCATAGTCTTCAATAACATGGAAGAAAGACTAATGGGCCTATAAGATTTGGGATGCGTCCTATCCCGCTTTCCATTTTTTGGAATAAAAATAACTTTTACTGGTCTCCAAATGGATGACATTTTAGTGGAATAATAGTTGAACAAACCACTCTAAAGTTTATTTCAGCTGAATAAACTGTTGTTCAGCTGGGAAGTTTTGAATATTTGAGACAATTTGTTAAAATTACACGAGTTATTGATATTTAAATAAGTTGTTCAAAATATCTTTGTTGAAGTTATATTTGAATTATTTTAAACAAACTGCTCCTAAAATCTAATGGATTTCCAGCTCTGACATTGTTTATCAGTCAGACATAGTACTGCAAAAAAATATTAATAATAATGCAAAAATAAGGTTGGATCAAGTCTCCCCGGAGATCGAGTTTACCCAGTCTCCCCTACCGGATGAGCAGCTCGAAAATTGCCAAACATTAGTTTACGATCGATTATATTTTAATGCCAAACACTGCCGGACTTCTGCATCACTCGGTGTTCGAATTGGCATTTTAATGCGGGTCAGAAGTGTTGTTGTTGATCGAAATTTTTGGCCACACTTGAACAAACATACAGTGATTAAGATTTTTATCGATTAGCGACGTCAACATGGCAAAATAATCACCATTTAATCCGCAGCAGCAGCACCGGATAAACCCTCCCCCATTGTTGGCGGAGTAATTTAATTTGCGGCTTGGGGATAACAGGACCCCGACATTAATGGGATGAGAAACATCATTTCCGGCCAGCAAATTATCGCAGACCATCGGGCGCCGCGCTATCCATATTGTGGCAATTGGGTGCAATCTATCACAAAGTTAAGCTCGATAATCGCTCAGAACAGAGGATGCGGATGGCCGGCAATGAGGACCAGAGGAGAGCTACTAGTCAATTTTATCGGTACTCATCAGCAGTTCTCTAATAAAAAGAATTTTTTTCTTTTCAATTACATGTACCGTTTTGATTCATATTACGAACAGCAAATTCTGGACACTCTACTTTGTATGGGAAACATTTCACACGAAATGTTTCAATTTTTCCGTTCAAAAGTTCTCAATTTCAAGACTTGTTTTAGTAAGCTTTTTTCCATAAATATCTTTGAAAATTTACAATGCCCAACTACCTTAGATGTCACTTTAGTCGTTTGACGATTTCAATTGATGATTTGACTGTTCCATCCATGAGCTGTCCGGAATTCGTGTCCGGAATATGGGGCAAAAGTGAGGAAGCGTCCAGAATAAGAATCATGAAAAGGCCACACATTTTGATTTATTTAAAATTATTCAATTTGCGGAAGCGTATTGTTTACCCACCATTCGAAAGTTAAGGGACTCCGACGCTTGATAACGCTAAAGAATCATACAGAATGATTTATTTTGTATGCTCTATGCTGGGTTATACTTCACTAAGGCCTTAAGTGTCCGTAATATGAATCAAAACGGTATTACCGTACAAAATGATATTATCTCTAATTTCAAGCCACATGTGTCGTTTTGGAAGCATTACAGTTATCACGAACGTAGAAACATGTACTTTAACCAAAGTAGCAATATTTTTTCGCTAAAATTTCAATAAATAATCTCTTGCCATTCTCTAATGAGTCTTTAAGATTGTGGTAACATTTGGTTTTAATTGTGGAATGTTTCAAGAGTTGTTTGTAAAAACTACACATCTGTGGATAACGTGTGTGCCAGGCGGAAAACTTTAGAACAATGCATGTGGCTAAAAATTGAGGTAAATGAAAAAAACATCGATCTATACTTTGGTGCTGTCATGGCTCACTCAAATTATAAAATTTTTGTATGGACAAAAGTCCACGAGGGGGGTTGTGAAAATCTAAAAACATGACTATGTAGTTAATGGACAACCTTATAGGTAAATCTTTTGAACCTCAAAACAAACGTCATATAGTAAACCAGTTTGGACACCTCTGATAGAGCTAGTTGGTGTGTCAAGTGCCGGCAGCTCAGTGTGAATCAGAGGAAAACATATTTATCAGGCTGGCAAATGACTTAATTTATTTAAGGCACTGTTATCCAGTCTCCCAAAAGAAAAGCGAAAAAGCAATCATTGCCGATGATTTTTCTTGTTAGGATGTTTCCCTTTTTATGCTTTGTGCTAGCGACTGTTTGTACCACGAAGGACTCGAGTGCCATGTGAGATTGCAGTAGTTATCTATATCTGGTCCACTTTCCTCCAGCACGTGGCTGGTGTAATCATAAAGTTTCAGTAGGAGCTGGGTGATCTGTGTGGTTTCTTCTATAATGGTGATAATGATTGTATCAGTTATGTTGAGCACTAAGTTAGAAACTGTTCAGGGTGCTATCTTATGCCATTAATCGCCTACTTCTACAAACGACCTTAATAATGGCTTTCGGTTGTGCAGTTGATTTATTCTTTGCTAATTTGAACAATGATTGACCCTAAAATTATCGATTAAAGAAAGGCAGATTTTATTACATCTCTTATACACAGAATTACACGTATGAATGCACTTCGGTGCAAAGAAAAAAAAAACTACAAAAATTCACAGAATTATGTTATCCCTTTCTCTGTGCGATGGGGTAAAATCGATCCCAAATTTAAATTGTATTAACTTCACGGAATTTCAATCGATTTTCTATTTTTCTGCTGTTTTGGAAAGAGCATTTATTTCCATTTTACTTAAAAATATAAGAAAATTCAAAAGAGGGGGAGGGTCTTGCTGGGAAGTGTTATTGTGAAAACAGGAAATTAAAAAAAAACTGAAACTTTAGACGCTTATATCTCAGAAACAGTTTTGCATAAAACTATACTTCATTCGTTAAAGATTTGCAACAGGGGTAGGGCTATTATGTTACACATTGGTTAGTTGGGAACTCCACCGCATGATGGCGGAACGTCGGATAACAACTGCAGCAGAGAAATTCGAAGACGTATAATTGCCGGAAGTCGTGCTTACT
Source organism: Aedes aegypti (assembly GCF_002204515.2). Lineage (NCBI taxonomy): Eukaryota > Metazoa > Arthropoda > Insecta > Diptera > Culicidae > Aedes > Aedes aegypti. The sequence continues at coordinate 27,536 of NW_018734806.1, forward strand.
ACAGACTCCACAAGACCTCGCGGTCTGGTAAACTTCACCTCCGTACTAATTGTACCATGTACAAGACGCTGATAAGACCGGTAGCCTTATACGGGCAAGATACGTGGACAATGCTCGAAAAGGACCTGCAAGCGCTAGGAATTTTTGAACGATGTCTGCTTAAGACGATCTTTGGCGATGTATGTGAATGAAATTTTTGCCATATTTTGAAAAAAATATCAGAACTTCAAGTAAAAATGTTGAAAACAAAAACAGTACGATCAACAATTCAATATTTTCGGTTTGAGGCAATAGTTTGTATCAAACTATTATATATTGACAATTTTGATTTTATATCAAATGTGAATTTTTATAATGATAACACCATTTAAAAAGTGCGATCAACCCATGTTACAGAAACAAATGAAGCGAAACCAATGTTGTTAGGGTAGAATTACCAATTATCGCTATAGTACCAATTATGGTAACAGTGGGAACAACAAGCGATTTATGATGTTGTTTCACTAGAATATAACGGTCAGTATTCGCAGGTATGATAAAACTATTTGTTACCGATGATAATTAGGCCTTGATAAGAACATTTGTGCAATGCTCTTTGAAAAACAAACGTGCAATGATCTTCGAAAAACGAAATATTGCATTACGCATATGTCTGATACTTAGCAGTTTGCTAAAGGACATCCACACAGAAATTTATGCTTTCGTCCGGTAAAACTACTTCAACCGAATGAAAAATTGTTTAGTGAGTACAAACGAGCAAAGCTATGGCTATAACTGGTAAAAATAATGTAGGGGAAGACGGGGTAAGACCGCCCACCTAAGCAATTTAATTTAAAAGTCAAAATCAAGAAACAATAAATCCTTTTCCCACTAAGCATGTCGTTTTTTAAAGCCTTAGGCATGATCAAAAATATCACATGAGTTTTATTTGTTAAACATTATTTATTTCTTGAAGTTTGAAAAAGTGATGTCTTATCACGATTATTTTTAGTGACGTGGTAAAACCGCCCACCCACGAGGTAAAAGCGACCACCACGATTTTCGTATACAATTTTCCGAAAAAAAATATATCAGTTCCCTGTGATTCTAAAAAGTATGATGTTTTATGATTTCTACATTGATTAACGTGGATATTGAATAATTTTTAGTGTTAATTTATTTCCATTTTACTTAAAAATATAAGAAAATTCAAAAGGGGGGAGGGTCTTGCTGGGAAGTGTTATTGTGAAAACAGGAAATTAAAAAAAACTGAAACTTTAGACGCTTATATCTCAGAAACAGTTTTGCATAAAACTATACTTCATTCGTTAAAGATTTGCAACAGGGGTAGGGCTATTATGTTACACATTGGTTAGTTGGGAATTCCACCGCATGATGGCGCCATCACAAAAAACATTATTCTTGTATCCCCCGCTTTTTATAATTTTTGAAGACAGTTTTTCAAGATATTTGAAAAAAGTTCATGTGCAAAATAAACAACTACGCTCAAATGCGTGAAAAAAATTACAAATCGATTCACTTACAAAAAAGTTTCAGCCCTTCAAAATTCTTCCCCAGAAAACAGACAGATGGTTAATAATGTTTGCTGTTTATCCATTTGTTATCTAGAAAAAAGATGAGGAAATTAGAACAACATTACTTGTTTTTAAAAAACATGTTGGTCTATATTTATTAAATTTGGTTAATAAAATTGATTTGAAAAGGATATAAATATTAAGATTATTCTAATGTTTAATATGAATGATAACAAAAGTTGATCCAATGAATGATCCAAAAGACAGGACTGGTAGTAGGTTTCTTCTGTAAAAAGTCTATTTTTAATGAAAGGCCACTAAAAATGACAATTCTTTAAAGGAAGCTTAGAAGAATTTCTCCTGAATTTGCTCTCGTAAATCCTGCTAAAGCTACTACCTTAATTAATTTTCTCAGGTATTACTTTGATATTTTTCAAAAACTATCCTAGAATTTCTTCCAAATATTGTTCACTAATCCTTCAACTGAATTCTTCAGTTATTACTCTAAGAGATCTTCCAAGGATTTACAGAATTTCTTCCAAGGATATCTTCAAAAAAATATTCCATAGTTTAAAAAAATAGCTCAAGATTTTTTTCAAGAATTCCACCTCCAGTTCATGTATATTCATCCACGTTGCCTCCCAGAAATCCAAAATCCTTGAGGAGTTCTTCAAACCAATCATTTTTTTAGGAATTCCTCCAACATTTCATCCAAGAATTACTCTACAGGGTTTTTTTTTTTTTTCAATAATTCCTCCGATCATCCCTACACAAATTTTGTGTTTCATGAAATTCCTCCGGAATAGTATGCTGAGCTACTTGGGCATTTCCATGATTCACTTTGGCATGGAGGGTAGGGTGCGACGTATTTTTCAAAAGTTCTCAAATCCATAAATTCGTGTGCTCTTATGAATTAAAATCACATTAAAAGAGAAAACTCAAAGTTTGAGCAAAAAATATTAAGATTTAGAAGTGGCGCAAGCGTCTTGAAGGTCAATTTTCTAGTTATAAAAATGGCCTTCTTGAAGTCACCATAACTTTGCTTTTTTTTTCTAACCAATTTTGAAACTTGAATTTAAAATTAAATTGAAAAAAAACCTTGTAGAACACCAAATTTGTCTAAAATCAAAATTAGTTTTTGTGAAATTTAGTGAAATTTTGTTGAGTTTGTTGTTGTGCATGTAGTTTTCAACATGGTCAAACATATTTTTGTTTCAAAATAATTTAAAAACTGATACAAAGTCCTTTTCATAAATTTAACAAATGAAAAAAAACAGTTCCAGCTTTTCAAATATTGTTTTACTGTTTTTTTTTTTCATTTTTTAAATTTATTAAAAGGACTTTGCATCAGTTTTTAAATAATTTTGAAACAAAAATATGTTTGCACATGTTGAAAACTATATGCACAGCAACAAACTCGTAATTAAAGCAAAGTGCGTTATAAATTTAATTTTTATATTAAAAATGCAGAAAAAATGACATTTGGACATGACCTCAGAAAATCCGGAACATCTCCGGTGTCCAGTGGCCAATATGCATGGCCAAGGAAGTTCCTAAAACTGGACCAAATTTGCCGTCGACTGCTTCCAGATGCAACCAATTTCATCCATTTTTTATAAAGTTATAAGCATTTGAATTTGAGCAAAATTTTGCCTATCTCAATCATTTTGCCTATCCCCCGTATATCTCGATCTTCCCTATCTCCATGGTCCCTTCGATATTGAGATGTGAAGAGGCGACTGTATTATTATAATTATTTTTCCATTATCTTGGCAAATTATCTAGGGAATCTTCTAAAACTTCCTCAAGAGATCAAGAGTTATTTCAGAGATCCTAGTTCATCAAGAGTAACTTTAATGCTTTAAACTTTTTCGGAGGTTACTTTTGAATATTCTTTAGAAATACCTCACGGATTTATTTTTCACATTCCTGGAAGAATTCCTAAAAATAATCAAGACTTACTTAAGACAATGTCAAAGAATTACTGGAGGAATTTCTGTAGAAATATTAGAAGGAATCTCTGGAGCAATATCTGAATGTATCTTTAGAGAAATTCCTAGTTCAAATTTTTATAAATCCTGAACTCCTTTTGAAATTTCCGGAGTAATATCTGAACATTTGGACAAATATCTGAACAAGGTTTCAATGGAATTCCTATGGAGAATTACAAAAAAATACATATAGTAATACTTGTCATAATGTCACGAGGAATTCTAATAAGTCTTAGATCTTAGAGAAATCTTATCTGATCTCCACTGATGCTATGAAGAGTCAAACTAACTCCTATTGTGTTTCGTTTTGTTTTCTTGGTTCCTGTTTGATCTCATTTCGGCCTCTTGTTGGTTCCTTTGAGGTAATTTTTTCAGACAAGATGTCTCTAATTTTCCTCCTTGACTCGTTTGAAATACGCAAAGGACTTAGACAAGGCGATGGTCTTTCGTGCCTCCTGTTCAATATTGCGCTAGAAGATGTTGTGAAACGGCCTGCTTCAACATTCGGGGCACGATCTTTAATAAATCAGCCAGTTCATCTGTTTTGCTGACGACGTGGACATCGTCGGAAGAACGTTCCAGGTGGTTTCTGAACAGTATACCAGGCTGAAATGTGAAACAGACCAGGTTGGATTCAAGGTAAATACGTCGAAGGCGAAATATCTGCTGGCTGGAAGAACCAAGCGCGATAGAGATCGCTTGATGATCGACTGAGATGAGTTCGAGGTGGTGGGCGAATTTGTCTACCTCGCATTCATTAACAACTGCAGCAGAGAAATTCAAAGACGTATAATTGCTGGAAGTCGTTGTTTTTTTTTAATTTCTTTATTAGTATCATTCCAAGCATTACATTCATCATTTCTTATATCTAGGTGTTCTGTGTTATTAGACAACACTATCATCCTAATTTGGTAAAACAAATCTAAGATTTTATTAACATTTTGTTAACAACATATTACATTTCATTTGCCGTAGCAGTTCAGATTTTTTACAGGTGAGTTGATTTCACCTGCTTATAAGAGAAAAAAAAAACGCTTTGAATATACTTAACCTAACTTAACCTAAACATATAACACATTAATCGTGGCAATAGAAGATTGTAACGATTTTTGCCTGAAATTATTGATTATTTTATTTGACATTTGTTCCAATGTTTCAACATTAGATATTCTATGTAACTCATTGGTACTATACCAGGGAGGAAGCCTCAGAATCATTTTCAAAATTTTATTTTGAATTCTCTGCAGAGCTTTCTTCCTGGTATTACAACAGCTAGTCCATATTGGTACAGCATACAACATGGCTGGCCTGAAAATTTGTTTGAATATCAACAGCTTGTTCTTAAGACAAAGTTTTGATTTTCTATTAATAAGGGGATAGAGACATTTTACATATTTATTACATTTGGCTTGAATGCCCTCAATGTGATTTTTAAAAGTTAAATTCTTATCTAGCATGAGCACTAGATACTTAACTTCATCTGACCAATTTATTGGAACCCCTCTCATCGTGACAACATGTCTACTTGAAGGTTTCAAATAAAGAGCTTTTGGTTTATGTGGGAATATTATTAGTTGAGATTTGGAAGCATTAAATGAAATCTTCCATTTATGCAAGTATGAAGAAAAAATATCCAAACTTTTTTGCAATCGACTACAGATGACACGCAAGCTTCGTCCTCTGGCGGAGAGGCCTGTGTCATCCGCAAACAAAGATTTTTGACATCCCTGAGGTAACTCAGGTAAGTCAGATGTGAAAATATTGTATAATATTGGTCCCAAAATGCTGTCTTGAGGAACACCAGCTCTTACAGGAAGTCTTTCAGATCTGGAGTTCTGATAATTAACCTGAAGTGTACGATTTGACAGATAACTTTGAACTATTCTAACAATGTATGTTGGAAAATTAAAGTTTTTCAATTTTACGATCAAACCAGAGCAGACCAGTAGAGTAGCCTTCAGATTTGTTGGGACGGATCAAATTTGTTACACGTAAAAGTTGATGAGTGGTCGAATGTTCATGGCGGAATCCGAACTGTTCATTGGCAAAAATTGAATTTTTCGTTGATGTGGGCCATCATTCTGTTCAAAATAACCTTTTCAAAAAGTTTACTAATGGAGGAAAGCAAACTGATTGGACGATAGCTAGAAGCTTCTGCAGGATTTTGTCTGGTTTTAAAATTGGAACAACCTTAGCATTTTTCCATTTGTCAGGAAAATATGCTAATTGAAAACATTTGTTATATATATCAACTAAAAATGATAAGCTACTTTCTGGAAGTTTCTTGATGAGGATGTAAAAAATTCCATCATCGCCAGGAGCTTTCATATTTTTGAATTTTTTTAATAATAGTTCTCACTTCTTCCAAATCAGTCTCCCAGGCATTTTCGAAAACGTTCTCTTGATTGAGAATATTTTCGAACTCCTGAGTAACTTGATTTTTAATTGGACTAGTAAGTCCTAAATTAAAATTGTGTGCACTTTCAAACTGCATAGTAAGTTTTTGAGCTTTTTCGCAATTAGTTAGTAATAATTTGTTTTCCTCTTTCAATGCCGGTATTGGCTTCTGAGGTTTTTTCAAGATTTTAGATAATTTCCAAAAGGGCTTAGAGCCAGGGTCCAATTGAGAAATTTTATTTTCAAAATTTTTGTTTCTTAATTGAGCAAAACGTTTCTTGATTTCTTTCTGCAAATCCTGCCATATAATTTTCATAGCAGGATCACGAGTGCGTTGAAATTGCCTTCTCCTCACGTTTTTAAGACGGATCAAAAGTTTAAGATCATTGTCTTGCAATGTTCCTGGCTTCAACAATGGAATTTGTTAAAGTTTCAAGAGCATTGTCAACATCAATTTTAGTTTCTAAAGAAATGTTAACATCAAGATTAGAGTCAACATACGTTTCATATATATTCCAGTCGGCTCGTAAATAATTGAAAGTGGAGCTGATAGGATTGAGAATCGCTTCATACGATATTTGAAATGTAACAGGGACATGATCAGAATCAAAATCAGCATGAGTAATCAGTTGGCTACAAAGATGACTAGAGTCGGTTAAGACCAAGTCAATCGTAGATGGATTTCTAGAAGAGGAAAAACATGTAGGGCTATCAGGGTATTGAATTGAGAAATATCCTGAAGAACACTCATCAAATAAAATTCTGCCGTTGGAATTACTTTGAAAATTATTCCATGACCGATGTTTGGCATTAAAGTCATCAATGATAAAAAGTTTTGCCTTATTGCGAGTCAACTTTCGCAAGTCAGTTTGGAGCAAATTATCTTGCTGTCCAGAGCATTGAAAAGGCAAATAGGCAGCTATGAAAGTATATTTACCAAACTGTGTTTCAACAGAAACACCTAAAGTTTCAAAAACTTTAGTTTCAAATGACGAAAACAGTTGATGTTTTATACGCCTATGAATGATGATTGCAACTCCATCAAGTCGATCATTTCGATAAACAAAAAAGTTAGGATCTTTTTTTAGTTTGGATCCATGTTTTAAATAAGTTTCGGTAATAACTGCTATATGCACGTTATTAGCTGTAAGAAAATTAAAAAGCTTTACCATTCAGAGAACGAGCATTCCAATTTAAATATTTAAATTATTATTTGGATCCATTAGAAAAACGTAATCCAATAACAATTTGATTTGTAAATTTGACACCTACTTGGACTGCTTCAGTCATAGTGGTGGCTTTGAACATTGCATCAATCATTAGATTCAATTGTTCAGTTAGAAAATTAAAATCAGAGGCAGACATATCATCTGATGATTTCCCATTGGAATTTTCGGTAGACGAAGAAGTATGGTAGGAGTTACCTGTGGCGGTAGGGTTTTTTTCCATTTGATTTGAAACAAGTAGAATGGGTACTCATGGAACGAATAGGGGAAGAGTTCAAATTACCTGCTACGATATCGGCAAAGGATTTACCGTGGGTAGATACATTCGAAATTGAAAGATTCGAACGGCTACCCATCGGATTAAAATTTGTTTGTGAATGAGCATGATTATGGTCTTCCTGGTGGGTATGATTCCTAATCAAGCGATCGTTAACTGAAAAATGAGCATTGTTCGATACTCTACCAGGCAAATTCCGGAAACGACCGTTATCGTAACGGATATTATCCTTCATCTACCTGGCACGAGCCTCAACGACTCTTTTGCGTGAAATGCATTCCCAAAAGTTAGATTTGTGAGGGCCCTTGCAATTGGCGCATTCAAACTTTCTGGTATCTTCTTTCACAGGACAGTCGTCCTTAGCGTGAGAAGAACCCCCGCAAATCATGCATTTAGCATCCATGCGACAATTTTTTGTACCATGACCCCACTTTTGTCACCGACGGCACTGAGTGGGGTTCTGGTAATTTCCTCCAGGTTTCTGGAAATGTTCCCACGTCACACGGACATCGAACATAAGTTTAGCTTTTTCTAAAGCTTTAATATTATTTAGTTCTTTTTGTTAAAGTGAACTAAATAATATTCTTGAGAAAGCCCTTTCCGAACAATGCCAGATTGGGTTCTCTTTTTCATAATGATTACTTGGACTGGGGAAAATCCAAGTAAATCATTTATTCCATTTCTTATCTCTTCAGGTGACTTATAGTCACTTGAGAGACCTTTCAAGACAACTTTGAACAAACGTTCTGTTTTATCATCATAAGTGAAAATTTGTGCTTCTTCTCTTCAAGATGTCTGAGAAGAAGTTCGCGATCTTTAAGAGTTTCCGGCAAAACGCGACAGTCTCCTTTCTTTGCGATTTGGAAGGAAACCTTGATTCCCCTAATGGAGTTCAAGATCTCCTGCCTAAATCCCCCAAATTCGGAACAACCGACCACGATAGGCGGCACTCTTTGCTTCCTCACTTGAATCAAAGAGCCTGGGCTAGAGGCTGCTTCATTTGGTGTTCGGAAAATTTGTCTAGAGCATCGAATTGATTGCTCATTTCGATACAATTATTCATTTCACCCTTGGAAGAAACTTCGCATTCCGGGGAAGCGTCCTTTCTTCCATTCTTGCCACGTGTAGTGACAGTTTTAAAACCCACTTTTTTGGAAGGAAGTAGTGAATTCAGAGATTCACCCTTCCTTTTGTTAGTTGTTGATACCATGTTTAGTTAATAAACGAGAAAGACGTGACCTTCGAGAGGTTTTTTCCCTAGACAGCGTCCAAGAAGGATTACCACCGCTAGCTTTCGCCAACGGGTCCAACGAAAAATCGAAGGCACGGGTCCAAACAAGGATCGTAAAGGGATCAATAGTAGAAAAAATAGTACTGAAAAGTACTGTTTTAGTAGCACTGAAAAGTACCGTTTTTAATTTAGCACTGAAAAGTACTGTTTTATTGCTTTAGGTAGTTTTTAAGAAAACTTCCAAGAGCAGAGAGAATTCGTGTACGCACAGCACGAAGGTACGATGCGCACTGCACACCTCCGTACTAATTGTACATGTATAAGACGCTGATAAGACCGGTAGCCCTCTACGGGCAAGACTCTTGCCGCAAGAGACGTGGACAATGCTCGAAAAGGACCTGCAAGCGCTAGGAATTTTTGAACGATGTGTGCTTAAGACGAACTTTGGCGAAGTATGTGAATGAAATTTTTGCCATATTTGCTGAGTGAGTTGGCCTTGTTTTTTAGTATAAATTTGAAAAAAAATGTCAGAACTTCAAGTAAAAATGTTGAAAACAAAAACAGAAATTTTTTGTTTTCGTCCGGTAAAACTACTTCAACCGAATGAAAATTGTTTAGTGAGTACAAACGAGCAAAGCTATGGCTATAACTGGTAAAATAATGTAGGGGAAGACGGGGTAAGACCGCCCGCCTAAGCAATTTAATTCAAAAGTCAAAATCAAGAATCAAATGAATCCTTTCCCGACTAAGAATGTCGTTTTTTAAAGCCTTAGGCATGATAAAAAATACCACATGAGTTTTATTTGTAAAAAAAAAAATTATTTCTTGAAGTTTGAAAAAGTGATGTCTTATCACGATTATTTTCAGTGACGGGGTAAAACCGCCCACCCACGAGGTAAAAGCGACCACCACGATTTTCGTATACAATTTTCCGAATCAGTTCCCTGTGATTCTAAAAAGTATGATGTTTTATGATTTCTACATTGATTAACGTGGATATTGAATAATTTTTAGTGTTAATTTATTTATAAAAAACTTAGTTATATACTTAGTAGCACCTTGAAAACCCCATATTTTTGGAAAATATGCGTGTTTGGCTTGTATTTTTAACAAAATTGATTTTATTTTTACTTGAATAGTAATGTACAACATAGTAACAACTTTTAAATGTTTTAGACATTTTATTTGGTATAAATTAGGGGTGGCGGTCTCACTCCATCAACAGTGGTCGGTTTTACCCCGCTTGCGCAATTTTCACTACTAGGGCCTTATTTCAAAGATAAATATTTACAATTCATATTTCACTTTACTGAAGCATATTTCACATTTCTGTTAAGGCGAAGTAGCCCGTCATTCGTTTTAGCAGCAATGATGACTTTGTTGCGTGCAATTTCAAAGTGATTAAACTCATCTTGATAGTTTATATTGACTTGAAAAAGTATCATTGTACGCGCAAACATGCATAAAGTATGCTGATACTTTTTCAGCTGTGTCAGTGCAAAACCAACTGATTTTCTTTGATTCGAAATCGTGTGATGAATTAGCAACAATCATCAACGGTGCGTATAAATTTCAATGATGGCCTACTTCGCCTTAAAGCATGGACGGGTAATTTGTTATGTTTTTACAAAAAAATCCCTTCCGAAATCCTTAAGAGAGCATCTGTTAAATTTAGATCAAATTAAATATCGACGAGCAAAAACTTTGTTTTTGATATTTATTATGAATAAAAATCACCCGAAATGTTGAAAATCTTATGTTTTTGGAAAGTGCTTGATAAACTTTTAAGAAAATCGCCATTTCCATGCCAAACTGAAGGTGGTCCGTCTTACCCCGGCGGGCGCTCTATCTTCCCCTATAAGAACTCAATTATGGCGCTTACCCCGTTTTTCCCTATAAGAACTCAATTATGGCGATACCCCTGGAGGCGGTTTAATGTTTACTTTTTTTCGTCCAATGAAATAAGAAGTAAAGCTTTTTTATAGGTGACTTCAATGACAAGACGGTACCGTAAGGCATTATATTCAAGTTTTATGCTAAATTACTAGGATTATTAAATAATACGATCGAAAACGTCCACTAGCAGCAGCTGTTAATTTCAAGTTAGAGAGCACCCTACTCAATTTTTGAATTTTCGCTCTTTTTCCCCCGAAATCGCATACCGGGACGGAATGTGTGCTCATTTACGCTGTTTTGTATCACATTTTTGAATTTTCACAACATTTCGACGCCTTTTCGGAATTTTATTTGCTCCCATCAATGCATTGGGATTAATTGCAAAATTGAAAAACGAACTGAGCATTTAAACAAAATCCATCTATTGGAACCTTTAGAAAACAATTGCAAATATTCGAGCTTTAGCACACAAAAGCTTCAGCTATCCGTTCTACAAATGTTCCCGCTATGCTTCGAGCTTTACACCAATCGCTTTCCCAGTTAGTTACAAGCTTTTGGATAACGAGAAGAACTATGTCTGTGTATGCATGGTAAGAACGTCGCTGCTGATAACATAAGTTCTCTCCTACACCGAAGTGGTAGTATGTGTATGTTCTGCACATAATTTCTTATGTTGTCACGTAGTCGTAGGACAACATAGGTCATGTGTCCGTGGATGGTTTGTTATTATTTTTGTTGATATACAGCGCACCTATGCTTTGCGCGTGTCATGCAAAATATCTGAGATAGATTTAACACACAAACAATTTGATATCATTGTTCTCAGTCAAATTCTGCTATCTGTTGGGGAAACTGCTATTCAACAAACTAATATGTTTTTGTTACTTTTAATAAACAGTTCGTAAACATTGGAGTATCTATCGTTGCGCCGGTTTCCTTAGTAGTAGTACAACCTATAGTACATCGCATCCAATAAACAAACAGAGAGTGAGACGCCTCATTTAGTCTCTCGGCCTATCTATATTGAAAGAATATACTGTAGATCGCTTCAACCTATACCGAACCCAGCACACTAAGAACCCTCCCTAGTTGCCTGCTTCAGTCCAGTACGTGCATTTGGGTCGTATTGATGGTTAATTTCACCACCACCCGCTTCATCGTCATCTCGCGTGCGTCGTCATAAATACCTACTGACTTTGAACACAGATAACTCCGCTCTCAGTTCGCATCCGAACGCCATAGTACTTTAGACTACAGACAGCGCAGTCCATTTTTTTTGTGTTTCGTCCGTGCAACGATTCTTCCGACCGATCACTTCCATGTTGTATTTCTCGTCGACTGATAATAGGCATTAACCGAGCAGCAATATAAATGCCTTGAGATAGTACGCTGCTGATAAGCGACAGTTAATGTGCTTCGCCCAAGTTCGATTCCGGTGTTGGGGGAAAAAAGTGAAGCTGCTCTCGGGCGTTCAGTTAGAATGCAACAGTTGCAAGTGAAGCACTGATAGTAACAAAAAAGTGTAACGAGCATTGTTTTGTGTTATATAACTCCAGAGATTCGTCAAACATGTGTGCTCGTTCTTATTGTGACCTCGTATAACAATAGCATAGGAGTCAGTGAATATCATTTGCATCCAATCGAGTCGCAGCTCTTTGCGCATAGGAAGTGTAGAGTGTGAAGACATAAACATAAACCTATACTGCAATGAAGTTGGATTTGCACTTTGATTATCGTTAATTGTGAGGAATTGTCACCGTCCAACATCATCGTAAGTGCTGTTCTTACTGTTCTCAATGAGGGAGTGAACCGAAACCGGTTTTCTGTATCGTAGTGTTTCGTACTATACCAACGTGCAAGTGCCTTGAGCAGGGTCATTAGGAGATTTAATGATCTCCATCAATTAGAGGTGTGCACTTTTTGCCCGCTAACTTACTCAAGGTCAGTATAATGTACGCGAAATGTGCTGCTCTAAGCAGTTTGATGCGTGATAATGGTCAAAATTCAGGAAATACTGTAACGTCACTAACTAGAGCGTAATTAAATTACCGGACAGCTGAACGAACAGTGGAGATGTAAACATGAAAACAGCAACGGGATCGAAGGTTATTCGCATCGGATAGTTGTTGACATGCTCAGGAGGGAAACATATAAAATGAGCAAGCAAATAAACCATCCAAAGTGGAAAATTTATCATTCTATTACGAAAGGTATTTCCCATGGAAAAAAAATAGAAGGCACCTATTTTATGACATGCATGTGACCTGCTGTAATCTCGAGATGAAATAGACCAACATGAACATAATTTGGGATAGCATCCAAAATCCATTGGAAATCAGCAATTGAATCAATAAACATCCAAACTATTCTCATCATGATTCTCACTGACAGATACATGATGATCTTTTCTTCATCATAAATGGTCCGTGTTCAGTCAGACCAGACTAGGTGACTTTTTATTCTTGTAAAGATTAGTAAAGGACTTCGATATTTTTTATTTTTATCATGCTATTTTAATGCAGATGTTTCATCAAACAGATAAATTATCATGTTACGACATATATTTTTTTGTTTTTCCTTATGCTTTGAGTACGTTTTGTAGGACAACATTAAAAATTACATGGCCCAGTCAAACGATCAAATAGCGTTGTGAAATAACGTGCCAATCCATTCATATACTCTAAAGCAGTGGTTTTCAAACTACGGCCCTTGGGCTGCATGGAGCCCTCAAGATCTTTGAATGCAGTTCGAAGAGTGATTCCGTAAAACGTAACAAGGAAACTGTTCATCATTCAAATTATAATGAAGCATAAAGTATTTTAAGGCGCTTGATGAGCTTAGTATGTAGGTAATAAGAATTTGAAGAACGATTAGTATGTATTGCTATTTTAAACGATTCAACGTTGCATTTAATTTGAAAGATCACTATTACAACACCCAATTACAAAAGCTAATTTTATTCTGCTCATAAATCTCAAGAATCCGATAAGATTTTCTAAGCTTCCTAAGCTTCTAAGGAATTCTTGAGATTTCCTTTAGTGTCATAAAATTTTGCTGAGATTTCATTGAAAAATGCTGAAGATTCCGCTGCAAATTCCCAAGATTCAATTCAAGAGTTTTTAGAATTCACTAGCATCCCGCTATCAATCCCAAACTTCCACTGAAACTGCGCAAAGGATCCTGGAATTCTCAGCGGGACTGATAAAAATCCTCAGGATTCCTCAGAGAATCTCTGTAGTTATCTACGAAATATTTTATTCTAATAAGAATCTTTAAGGTGAAGATGAATCGAAGCCAAGTCTCAAATTTTCAAGAGCACGAATCTGGGAGAACCAAACATCCGTTCAAGCTGAAAACTTAATCGATAGGTCACTAGCTGGTTGCGAAAAAATCTAAGAGTTCTACATGAAACATAAATGACTGCACAATAGATCAATAGAGTATCTTAAGAATCCTCAAGTATCTCATGCTCTCGAACAAGGAATAATCAGAATGCAGGATCCCGTTAATAGTTTTCAGAATCTTACTAGAAATCCCTGATTCGTACTATGATTTCACTGAGAATCTGAAATCTTCTATTATATTATTTTCAAAATACACATCGACATTCTAGAAATTGTTGTTACAATTTTACCATTTTAGTGAGGCCCTTGACGGTTAGTTCCAGCTGCTTTTTTGTAAAAAATAATTTGGTATTAGTTTTTCAATATATATTGCTATGAACTTTCAGCTGGGACTAACGAGACAACAAATTTTGTTCGGTAAGATAAGGGAAAAACACCAAAACACAAACAAAAAGGAAAAAAGTCACCATGTCCCATAATGAAAAGCATCCGCATATCAGTCCCACTACAGATTTCCGCACTAACACAAAAATGATCCGTGTTTTGGTCATTTTCATATTTTCTTTTTCCGGGAATCGAAGTAAAAAATCAAATTGTGGAAGTTCCATTGAGATTAAAACATTGTTCAATATCCTTGTAGGAGCTGGATCCTATTCTTGGCACTTTTGATTCACTTCACTGCCCATAATCGCATAACAGTCCCATGTCGACTTTTGACCGATTTGCGTTTTTTGCATAAATCAACTCAACATCGTCAGAAGATCGATAAAAAATGCTAAAAAAGTAGCCTTTGTTCCTAACTTGTACAAAAACAAACCCCACTTGTGTTGTCCCATCTTGAAAATATTCGCATAACAGTCACATCAAAGTCCGTATTAGTGGCCGGGCTCAGAAGGGGGCACCACTTCTAGTACTACATACGGTCTCTCGGTACTACTAGTTATTCACTTATGTGTAACGAAGTAAAGGGAAATCAATTATACAGTGAAAACCTCCATGAGTCGATGTTCATGTCTTAGTATTGGTTCATGGAACCATACTTAAACAAAATTTCACGGTAACTATGACGACTCGCTCAAACAGCATTCCAAAGCATTTCTGTTCCTTGACTCGATCTTTCCATGAGTCTATGGTCCCTTCAGATATCGACTCATGGAGGTTTGACTGTATTTAATACACACTTGCTTACGGCATTGTAAATGTCATGTATTCACGTTTTTCGAAAATATTTTTAAATTAGTGGATATCACACATAATTATGTATTTTCAATTACGATGCATTACAGATTTTCATTTCATATTAATCTTATTTTATGTCCGTACTTAACCATTGGGTGGTACAAGGTGGTAAAAATAAATAAGGAACAACAATAATAAAATAAAGTTCATTCTACATTTTTCATTTAAATTATGTAATGATTTTTTGCTGGATTAACTAGACTCGTCCTGAATCAGGTTGTTCTGGAATATCTCGAATCATTGACGTGTGTTTTGAGAAAGTATTCAATCCTATGTTTTTGTTTATCTGGTGATTCATCCATGGACATACAGTAAACTATCCGTATCTCGATATCGAGTTATAGAACGTGTAGTAAATGTGGGTTTTTTAAGGATACCTCAATGGTCCCTTTAACCAAAGTTACACTGATTTTGTGTTCTTTAACACGATATTTCCCTAACTCGATAGTCGCCTTAACATCGAGTTACGGAGAGTTGACTGTACTATAATTACTATTTTTTACGGCCAAAGAACATAAATAGCAAATGAAACATCCAGTGCACTAATAACAATGAGTGTTATAGTAGCTGTCGAACGAGCCGATGAACATGATGGGACTGATATGCAAATACATTGGTTATATTATATTGTATATAATCGCATATCAGCCTCGCTACGATTTTTCTGCATTTTAAGGTAAATTTTCAACTTGAATTCAAAAGAAGTTTACTAGGTTTGTTCGTGTACTCAACAAACAGTGATATGTAGAAATTTAACACATTTTAGGCCAAATTGAGACTCAAAATGGAACGAAATTGTTTCCACATTCAATCGTCTTTTTCTCAGGTTGTCGTTTTCCAACATGGGACTGTGTGCTAAGAGGGGCAGTTCAGCAGTGGGGTTTTTTGAAAGCTACGGAGCTCGTATTCGGCCACAATATGCATCGTATTAATGCGCTTCTTATTGCAAAGTTTCAGACAATTCGTCCGAAAAAAAACCTCTTATGCCAAAGTGAATCTTGTAAGTGCCCAAGTGGTTCTGCACCTTATTACTTAAATATTCTTAGTCCATGTTTTTCAATTCGTAGTTAGTAATCAAGCGTAATCAATAAATTTTACCAAAATAGTTCTAACGAAATGAAAGTTCTACATGCCTGGATTCTGATATTACTTTTGGCCTCTATAATGTAGAAAAAGCTTCACTAAAAATTCATAATCACAAATAAGTATGCATGTTTAATTATAGTTTAATAATAGTAATGACTGCTGAATAAAAATATTGCCCAACTAGAAGCTAATAAGATGCCTTTGGATTATATCCAAAGTCATTGTTCAGCATCAAAAATTGAAATGATTAACATTTCATTCAACACGTATTGAATTTTCTGAAAGGTTATATTCGACTTTTCAGAAATGTTATACCAATGTGCTGAACGAGACATTCTTCCTTCTATTAAAAAGCTAACATGCAACTCATAAAATGCATCTGTATAAAGTAGTTTCCAGAAGTCGAACAAACGTTTCAGCTTCTCCACAGTTCAGCTCGTTACAATTGTTAAGCATGAACAAGTTTAAGAGCTGAATAAGTGTTTTGGACAATCCTTATTCAACAGCGGTATATTACCAGGACATTTGTTCAAATAGAGGCTAAAATTACGATAAACATTTCTACCGTTGGACAACTAGTAAGAATTCAAAAAGAATTCAAACCATAGCCAAAGTTTCTTTAAATGGTCAGAATATTCAAAATTGTGTTCGATTCATAATACAATCTAAATTTCAATCTACAAATATGAATAAGATATCAATCATAATCGAAAATAAAACCTTTACCATATCTTATCAACTCTCCATACCTCGATATTTATGGTACGATCAAGTTATGGAACATATAATTATTACAATTGCGACTCTAGAGACTATCGAGGTAGCCATGAAAACCGACTCTTACTATATTATATTTGACATCGAGATACGGAATACCGAGTTACAAAGAGTTTACTGTAAATGGTTTAAATATGTTTAAATATGCCTAAAAAGTAAGTGGAATCACTTATTGATAAATAGTACATAAAAAACATAGTCAAATTTATCAAACAACTCATTAAATTATATTGATGATTTATAATTAATTTTAATTAATTTAAAATAACGAATAAATTAAAATAATTACCAAACATATAACTTCACAAGAAATTTTATCTATTTAATTTAGATTGATTTTACTCCATGTGAACAACCATCATTGCCAAAAACTATCTCACTGTGCGGTAAAAATAGCTCACAGAGCTCAAGATGGATCAGTACTGAACAGACATACAGAAATAAGATTACCCAAACCCTTTGATTTTTTGGCATTTACTATGGTATAGTGTTTTCCTATATGCCTAGAAGTTTAGTACCGTCCTAATGTTCGTCATTCGTCAGCTACAACTTTGTCGAAGACCGTTTAAGAATTGGATAAAGTTCGTTGATGTCATGTCATGTTCATTAAGTTTGATTCTGATTTTGTTTTACCAACGTTGATCAATATAATTCAGGCAAATTTTTATTCCATAAAAAATCCATAAGGTTTTCAAAAACTTTCTTAATCATTTTTTAGGTAGCATTTGTAGAACGCTACATGGGATCACAGCTCCAAAAAGTAGAGAACCACTCAGTGGCGTAGTTAGGGCTTTCGGGGCCAGGTGCGGAGTTAAATTCTGGGGCTCTTTAAAATAGGGGCGTTATGCTAACATACAATCAACATATGACTAATCAACAGGACTGGTAGCGACTAAATATCCTAAAATATGAACTTAGAGACTTCATGTCTGAAAACCATGATCAGCAAGAAACTGATCAGAAACCACGTTTCAATAAAGATTCGTCTGATAATCCAACCAGTCATCTCTCAGAGGGTCTTTCTAAACATTTCTGTGAGGATTTTTTTTGACGTTACGCCAAATATAACTATATGTATTTTATGATTTCCTGAGAGCGAAATGCAGGTGTTTGCTTAAAGTTTACCTTCGGTTAATAATTCAAAAGGCTGAGAAGCAGGCTCTGTCCCAGTGGGGTCGTAATGCCACCAAGAAGAATTTTCTTCAATATTGCAACTTTAAATTTATCTGAACCTTGAGTTTTTTACCAAGTTTACTTAAGGAACTCTTCAACAGTTTCTTCCAAAAATGTCCCGAAAAAGTTCCAGGATCCAGGATTTCCTTAAGAACGTCTCCAAGGAGACGCTAAGGAAATTGTCCTGAAATAATTAGGTATCCCTGAAAAAAAACAGGTGGATATTTCTAAACTAAATCAAAAAAGTATCACTACATTTGGTAAAATATAAATGATAAATGATTTCCTACAAGAGAGAAGTCTTTGAAAGATCCCATGATATCTTCTACACTTTCGAGAAAGTCTTGGACTTGTTTCCCGAAAAGCTTATGAAGCAATTATTAGAAAATTTACTCAACGAAGCCCATAAGTTCCTAGAAGATCTAGATAAAATCCCTGGAAAATCTCGAGTGGAACTATTGAAGGAATAACAGGAAACATTGCTGTACCATTTTGTGGAGTTTAACCCTAAATTTACTACTAAATTGAAGAACCCATTGAGAATTATCTACGAAATGTTTGAAAGAATTCAAAATTTTTGGAGAGATGTATGAGAAATCCCCGGTTGAATTTATAATTAAAATTTTCGGAAGAATTCCTGTTAGATTTTGTGTAATAATCCTTGCTAGAATTTATGAAACAATTTTTGTGATAATCTGTGGGGTAATTCCTGAAGGAGTGGTTCACAATTGACACAAAGTAAAACTTAAAAAAATAGCAGGGCTTTTCAAAGAATTCTTGTTTGGTTTCCCAAAACAGTTTCTACACGTTTTTTTCAGCCTTGGAATAACCTATGTATAATTTTTCGGAAGAATTACCATAGGAATGTTACTCTAGTTATTAGTTCTGAGATGATTATTATTGGAGAAATTGGTAAAATTGAAAGTAGCTTTCCAAGTAATCTTGTAATAATTTCTGGGAGAATTACCGTGATCTCTTTGTTGGAACGATTTGCTATAGCAAATTGCGAAGCTTGAAAAATCATTTAAAGATAAAGAGAATCACAAGATGAATCTTTATAATAATCTCTGTAGGAATCTCTAGACGAGTCTTTGAATGTATTCCTGAATCAAGCTCTAGAATTCCTGAAGCTCTCCCATGGTGAATCGATGAATCTATAAACCTATCAAATAGTTGCTTAGTAATCTTTGGAGTACGAAAACATATTTTAAAATACATGGAGACCGGCTTGGTTTAGAATATGGCTCATAATAGAAAGTTTGAATGTATTCCTGAATCAAGCTCTAGAATTCCTGAAGCTCTCTCATGGTGAATCGATGAATCTATAAACCTATCAAATAGTTGCTTAGTAATCTTTGGAGTACGAAAACTTATTTTAAAATACATGGAGTTTTCCAAAGTAATTCTTGTCTTTCTCAGGCTTAAGTACTAGATGAATTATTATTAGTATTAGATTAGTATTAAACAAGTATTAGATAAAACGAGGTTTTGTTAAAAAAAACTGTTCTAAATCGTTTATATGGTTCAGAGGCCCCTCCAAACCTGATTTTCCCTTCCTGTCTTCATTTTAGTTTGTTAAAACCTGAATTTCTATTGCTATGAGAAAAAGTTATCATGCATTCGGGGCCCGGTGCGGACCGCATCCTCCGCACCCCCTAGCTACGCTACTGGAACCACTGCTACAGAGCTTTGTGTGACAATTCTTGCAAAAATTGTAATATCGCGTTGTTTTTGCTGGTAAAATGCCCAAATACGTCATGATGCATGTTAACACTCAATAGGGTCCTAAAGCCCTGTCCCAAT
>NW_018734807.1:0-24695 GCF_002204515.2 Aedes aegypti
TTAACGCCCTAAATCAATTGAAAATTCTAAGCTGTATCGACGCCTGGAGTAATTTGACTTTATTTCAAATAGATTAGGTGCATCTTAACGCCCTGAAGGATATCAACTGTCAAAAACAAGCTTTTAAAATGCATAGAGTAATATGACATTGTCTTGTGTAGATCATTTGCATCTTAACACCCTGTAATATTTGAAAATTTCAAGCTGTATCAAGGCCCTGGAATAATGTGATCTTATCCTACATAGATCAGCTGCATATTAACACCCTTTATGATATCCATCAAAATTGTTAAGCTTCATTGACTTCATGGAATTTTACCATGTCTCATTTAGGTCAGACCTGTAGCTGAAAATTCCAAGCAGTATCAACGTTTGACGTTATCAAATTAGACTTTATTATATATAGATCGGCTGCATCTCATCGTCCTGTAGGGCATCAATAAAAAAATTCAAACTTTATCAACGCTCTGAAGTATATTGACCTAATTCCACGTAGATTATATGCAAATCAACGCCCTGTATGGTACTGTCAAGCTGTATAAATGCCTTGGAGTAAATTTTAGATCAGCTGCATCTTTACGCCCTCTATGACATCAATCGAAATTAACCCGAGCTGTATTAACGATCATTAGATTAGATCAGGTACATCATTACGCTGATTCTACCCCAATTACTTCGAATCCTATTACCCCGAATGCCATGAACCCGAACGCCACTACCCCGAATTCCAAAACCCCGAAGGATTCATCACCCCGAATGAGATTACCGCGAATTCCAATATCGTAGGGAAATGTCATCAATATCATCATGTCAAGATAATTGTAAATTCGGGGTAATAGCATTCGGGGTTATAGAATTCGGGGTAAAAGTACATTTGGGGTGATGTCCATCGGGGAAATGGCATTCGGGATAATGGGGTAGAATCCTTTACGCTCTGTAGGATACCAATCGAAAATGTCAAGTTGTATGAACACCCTGGAGTAATTAGGAGCAAAATAACGCCCAGTAGAAAATCAATTGAAATTTCCGAGCTGTTCAACCCCTTGTCCACCACTGAATTCTGAAATTCTGATATTCGTTTGGTATATTAATCACTTTTTTCGTGTGAAAAGAAAAATTATGTTGAAATTGCGACATAACTTCAGCATGAAAACAATATCGTTAGAATCATCTCAAGTAACTCTTGAAGTTTGATGAGATACATGAAATTTTGAAGCAGAAAAAATCATTTCATATGTTCTTAAGACAATCAGTTCGTGTTCTTGTTCATTTTGGGCTAATAGTTTTTATGTGATAGTGACGAAGTGACGCATCAAAGTGTTTTTTTTTTTTGCTGAAATGAGTTTTCAAACCTGCAGTAATGAATAATTAACAATTTTTAAATCCACTAATAGATCCAACGCCAATCTACTATAATAAACAATGGACCGATGCACGAGTTCACTATTTGACGTTTGAGCAGTGCCGTGTTATTTACGTGACCATGGCAACGAGTGAATTTGGCACCGCTCAAATGTCAAATTAGTGAACTCGTGCACTAGTTCACGAATTTGACGTTTGAGCGGTGCCGAATTCACTCGTTGCCATGGTCACGTAAATAACACGGCACCGCTCGAACGTCAGATAGTGAACTCGTGCATCGGTCCATAGCGTAATATTTTGAAAATCAGTGCAATTGTCAAATTTTTTGCACTTTGATATCACTACAAGAGCGACATTTTATTTTAAAATTAAGCGATATATTTGGTTGAAGTTCGAAACACTTGTTTAATCCAAAAACAAGGTTCAAACTTTCTAGATGTCCTGCTTTAAAAACCTTGTTCGTGAGATTAATTTTTCGATTTTATTTTTTTATATAAAATAATATAAGGTAATTTACGTTTCTTCAGCAGTCAAAGCCGATGCCGCGATTCATTTATAATTCTCGGACATACGCAGACAAACTAAATGTTTATTACATTTATGCGCTGCTCAATCCTGTCTTGGATCACACATGCAGGCTTGCAGAAAACCTTTTGGAAACGTTTTTACATTACTTCAAATATTTCATGTAATTGTGACTATTATCGGCATCCTCGTTTTCTTCGGCAGGCTTTCTCATAAAAACTGCAGGCAAATCTGTTCGGCAATTCCACATTAGCCGCATTTTGAGGCGTATTTATTTCAATCAATGACATCTCTGGCGATATAGTTTGTTCGGAAATCTCTTCAGGGGGAAGCAAGCATATTAGTGGATCCCTTTTACGCTAGCTAGCAATATGAAGAGAAGCTCATTTTTTTACACATTTCAGGTATTTTTTCACGTATCTTTCTTTTTATATATCCTAACACACAAATCAAACTGAACAAATCAAAGATGTACTTTCATATGCAATAATTTTGGTCATTTGAAATGCTCCAGAAAAAAAAAATATTTCACCATTAGTGCACCATTTATTTTGAATTTTGTAGTCACAATCAAAAGGCTAACTAAGGGGTCACCCAAAAATGACATCCATCATTTGAGGGAGGGGTGGTCTACGAAAAGTGACAGTGCAGTATTAGGTGTTCGTGTATAACGAAAGTGCTTCATCTAGACTCGATCTGTGCTTCGTTTTTCTTCAAATGGTTGTGGCGATCCCTCGACTCCGACACTTCGGCGAATGACAACAAAGTGACAGGCGACCCTTCGGAAATGGAAAGATGGAGGAAATGGATTTCCGATCACCCCTCGGATATAAAAGGCCTTCGGAGACGTCATGGGATCTCTTTGATTGCTCCGGCCAGTGTATATACATGGAAGTGTCAAAAGTGTTGCTAGATTATTGAAGTTAAAAATAGTTAGTAATTATTATTAGATTAGTGAAACTGCATGAAATAAAGTGAACTTGAACATGGCATGAATTAAATTTAACGTTAAATGAACTGAAAATTAAAACTAGTGAATTATTAAACAAAACGAAGAGTAGTTAGTGCGTGAGTGAAAGACATTATCCCGAATTGTGTGCTGAAAGCGACAAGGGTCCCATCCTGACCAGGTCCACCGGAACAGAGGTTCATCAACCATCGTCCACAGCTCGCCTTTGTTATCGACATTAGGTATTAGAAAAAACGTGACAGAGGGGTGCGGGGTCTAGAAATACCGAAAAATGGTGGACGTCATATTTGACGCTTCCCTAAGAAAAAAAAACTAAGTTAAAACAACTATAAAAACTAGATAAGCAATGGTATTAACTGTTTGAAATGAACGATTTTTAAATTTATGAAAACAACATATTTCGTACAACAAAGTAATAAGTATTCAATCGCTGGTTCTTTCCTCGAGTAAAACTGTAAAATGGGATTAAATTTTGGGTAGAAAATCTGGTGGCCATATTGTATTTTGACGCAATCTTGATTTCTAGCAAAAGTTTAGTATGATGATACTTATCATGTTGAAATGAAATAAAAATTGAGTTGAAGCAAATACTCTCCATTTTGAGAATCTGTGTGGATTATGATCATTTGGATCTTGGTTTTGAAGATATTCCGATGTATCTAGAGGGCTCGACATTATCCATATATATTTTTTAATTTATAGGTGTTTCTCCGTTTCACATATTTATTGAAATGAAGCATTGAACACCAACTAAACACGTGCAAATGCATATTAATTCTCATGTGTTTGGAATAGGTATATATTGATTTGATACAATTTCTTGTGAGACTCCCTCATTAACGCCTGGGAGTACAACCACCCTCTGGGCTATAGCAACGCCCTCCTCAAAGGGGAAGACTAAGAAGCTCAAATTTTACGACGACAGGGCTGGCCCTAACGCCGCTGTGAAATAAAATAAGAAATATGCGTACAATTCTATTTGTTATCTCTGGAATGATACCATAAAATCAAAAAAGCTCTCTAACATATAATTCTTTAAAGCTAAGAAAACACGAAAAGTTCTCAACCTACAACCAAAAATAGAACCAATTCCATCTTCCCATCGGATGGGAAATAAATGCGGTTCAAACGATCTAAACCACCCTTGGCGACAGTCTTTTGCTTGCTTTCTTGAACAGAGTAGTCATCCATCCTTGTGGAAACATATCAAATGCATTCCCGTGTCGAACATGTGCAGACCGTAGGAGCCAACATATTCTTCTTTGGGGTGCGACCAAAACCCCCCTCCGAAAGGAAACCGGAATGCCAATTGGAAAAGTGCCAATCACAGATGAGCTCCGTGCTTTTGTGCCTTTTCCATCGGTGTGGCATCCCGGTATTCAGACTTCAGACTTCCACATTGGTATTATATAGTCACAAAGTCAGCAGGCCACAATTGGCGTGACTTTTATGCTCTCAGTTGGTATCCTATTTGTGCTGAATATTATGGGCAAAGTTTATTTTCTATCCCAGGCGCCTAGTGACCTATTTCCTTCTTTACGTAGCAATTTGCTGTTCCCAGTATGACACCCAATATTATAGCAAGTAACCCATCAGCTGGGATGTAAGCGCTGCGCAGTTTTCTTTCCCTTCCCTTAGCTTTCCATTGCATTAGAGTAAAATGGGGCAAAAGTTTGACCTTAGCGGAGTAATCAATATTTCCAGAAAAACTCTAACAGTTAAAAAAAAGAGAAAAATACTACACTTTGAATTACCAATTTTTAATATTAATCGTTTTAAAACTGATTGTCCTAAACGAACTTTTGCCCCATCGTTAGGGCAAAGATACAATGAAAGTTTGACTAAAATTCAAATTGTCACGATTTAAATTGACAAACAGCCATCAACTTTCTAAACCTTAATCGATTTCTATTAGTATTTGGAATGAAAGTCGTTTACTTGAATTCGAAACTTCATGACGTTTTTACTATTTATCCTCAATTGAGATAGAAATCCTAATAAAGAAAACTTCTGCTCCATTCGAACTTTTGCCCCATCTTTCCCTACCCTTTTGCAGTGGTTCGTCTTTTGACCTGTTTTGATTCAGATTGATGCCGGGAGAAGATATAAATTACCGAGTTCCGTATGCGGAATGTTGTTTGTACCGGATGTCCTTATTATTTCGCTTTCCCTGGATTTCCACTCGTTCCAGAAAAGGTTGGCACAGTACTGTTCAGCTCCGGCTGCCATGGGAAGAAGTCGGTTGGCTTTGCTTGTCTGTCTTGCTGGGAGACAAATTAGTACAGGGTAGACTATCAGGATGAAATTTATGGGAGGCCTCCCGTTGCTTTTTTGCAATCACTGAACACAGAAAGTAATCTTGTTTGAATGGATCTAGTTAGTTCTGTTCTTTTCGTAGTTTTTGAAGCTATGTTCTGGATAAATTTCATAGCAAAACAGTGACAACCCATTATTTCTTTTTCTTTTTGGCATTACATCTCCACTGGGATAGAGTCTGCTTCTCGGCTTCGTGTTCTATGAACACTTTCACAGCTATTAATTGAGAGTTTTCTTTGATAGACACGCCCAGGAAAGTTTAGCAAATTTTCATTACGAATGTATCCTAAACTGACCCAGAATCGAACTCAGCATGGCCAGGAATAGCTTTCCGAGAAACGGGAGAAGAAATTGTAATTTCTCGGGGGATTCCTCGGCATTCCAGGAAATTCTGAAAAACTTATTTCATGGATCAAATTTTTAGGGTAATTACTTTAGAAAAAAGTATAAAGTAAATTTGATGGAATTGTTTTCAATAATATTTCATTGCAATGAACTTGTTTATTCCACCTCCATTTCGGAAAATAGGCTTATCAAACACTGACTAGCCAAAGATGATTGTTATTTTTTCATTAATTCTGTGGAGGTTTTAGCAACACTGCCTACATTGAACGTACTTTCAAAACTCGAGCATAAAAAATTGGAAATTATTAGTGCTCTTGTTAATATAAATACGTGATTTTGTCAATGAAGTGACTGAATGAAACCTAATGGATCATTAAAATAACTAAAACGGCCGCTATGGAAAGCATAGATAGCGCCACCGTACCCTTGTGTGTTTTGACAGAACAGCATTGCTGTCACATTGTTAAATTTCATATACAGTGGCGCATTGTGTTGATGCGGTGAGCACTTGCAATAAGCGTGACAAGGGAGGGGGGAGGCGGTTGAGGAAGTTGAAATTTAGCGTGACATAATTTGTGTACCATCCCTCACCTACGTCTAAAACTGCAAAAATTATTTATATTGTATATTACAATACCAAATTATCTCAAATTTTATGCAAAGCTTAGAAAACAAGAATATAAAAAAAAAACAACTCCGGATAATCGAGTCCTATAATTCCGGATAATCGAGTCGCCGAATAATCAAGTCTCCGGATAATCGAGTCCGACCTGTACTTCAAAATGTTTTACTACACCATCATCATCATAATCATCATTCTTAATTCCTCACTCCTCATTCCCCATTCATTATTTCCTCGCTCTTCACTCCCCATTCCTCATTTCTCTCTCCTCACTCCTTATTCCTCATCATCATCATTCCTCATTCCATACTCTTCATTTATCCTCATTCCTTATTTCTCACTTACTCACTCCCAATTCTTAATACCTCACTCTTCATCTACATTTCTCACTACTCACCCTTCTCCTCATTCCTCATTGCCCACTCCTCATTCCTCGTTCCTTACTCTTCACTCCTACTCCTTACTTTTAATTCCTCAATCCGTTCCTTAATTCTTACTACTCTCTCATTATTTTTCACACTTCATTCATTATTCGTCAGTTCTTACCCCTCATTCCTGAATTCTCATTCTTCATTTCCCCACTCCTCATTTCTCATTCCTCTCTCTTTACTCATCATTCCTCATTCCTCACTCCTCATCCCTCAAATATTAGTTTTTATTAATCGTTCCTCATTCCTCATTTCTCATTATTTACTTCTCACTTCATATTGCACACTTCTCAATTCTCAAAATGCACTCCTCATTTCTCATCCCTCACTTCTCACTCCTCGTTTCTCATTCCTCATTATTAACTCTTCATTCATTCTTCACTTCTTAGTCCTCACTCCTCACTCATCATTCCTCATTCCTCACTTTTTATTCGTCATTCCTCAATCCTCATTCCTAACTCCTAATTTCTCACGACTTCCTCTTCACTCCCCACTTCTAGTTCTTACTCCTTACTGTTAATTCCTTACTCATCATTCTTCATTCCTTACTCATCATTTCCCTATCGCTCACATTTCACTCCTTACTCCCAACTCCTCACTCTTGATTCTTCATTCCTCACTCCTCATTCCTTACTCCGCATTCCACATTTCTCATTTCTCCTCATTTTCTCATCGACTCGCTCTCTCGGGGGAATTACTTACCCTCACCTGGAGATCACCACAGCAGACAGAATCACAAATCGACCACGTTCTGATTGATGGACGGCACTTCTCCGACATTATCGACGTCAGGACCTATCGTGGCGCTAACATCAACTCTGACCACCATCTGGTGATGGTTAAACTGCGCCCAAAACTCTCCGTCTTCAACAACGTACGGTACCGACGGCCGCCCCGGTATGACCTAGAGCGGTTTAAGCAACCAGATGTCACAACTGCATACGCGCACACCTTGAGGCTGCATTACCGGAAGAGGGAAGCTGGATGAAGCCCCTCTTGAGGACTGCTGAAGTACATTGAAAGTAGCCATCAACGAAGCAGCTTAGCGCAACGTCGGGTACGTGGGACGGAGTCGACGGAACGTTTGGTTTGACGAGGAAATGTAGACAGATTCTGGAGGCGAAGAATGCACTGCGGGTAGTCATGTTGCAGCAACGAACCCGGCAGAATGTGGATCGTTATAGACGGAAACGGCAACACTAGAGCCACCTTTTTCGGAAGAAAAAATGCCGCTTGGAGGAGACGGAGTGCGATGAGATGGAACAGTTGAGTTCCATCAGAAGCTCAACGCATCCCACAACGGCTTCGTGCCGCGAACCGAGATGTGCAGGGATAAGGATGGGAGCATCTTGTCGGACGATCGTGAGATGATCTAAAGGTGGAAGCAGCACTTCGAAGAACACCTGAATGGCGTTGAGAGCACAGGCAATGAAGGTCGGGGACAACGGAAGAAATGCCTTTGACAGTACTGCGGGCGATGGAAACCAATCAACCTTCACTTTGAGGGAGGTTAAGGATGCTGTAGGAACTTGATTATATAATCATAAGAATAGGTAGATGTTTTGTTCCAGTGTAATTACGCTCCCGACCGTTGCTAGGGGCAACGTGAAGAAAATAGCATAGTAGGCTGTTAAATGTGTAAGAGGGATTCGAGAAAAAACCGTTGTTGTAATAAAGACGTGTTTGAATGCAGTGAAGTGGTGATTCAATTTATTTGACCAATTCGTCGGCCGATTCTGTTTCTCCGTATTTCTGCTGTTCCGCTCCGGATACGACCCTACAACCTGGCGACGAGGATGAACTCCGGTAAGATTTTCATTACCACAATAACGAAAAAACGTGAGCTTACATAGTAAAAAAAACTGAAAATAATGCCGGAACTGGGAGAGTACACTTTGAGAAGATGCTTAAATGCGGAGTTTTATGTGGAAGAACCAGTAAAACTCGGATCGGGAGGGTCCACTGAAGTTTATAAAAAAAAACTGTCTTCTGGCAGTGCCCGGGCTGGGAGAGTCCACTATCAGGTTACTGTAAGTAAAAAAAAAGGGCCGTGAGGGTCCACTGAAGTTGACAAATTTGCTGCTAGTTGGCAATTTCCTGAACTGGGAGAGTCCACTAAATGATTATGAATATCTTGAAATTTTCTGAATTTGACGAATAATTAGTACAGGACGATCGTTTTTGAAATAGTAAAAAAAAAATCTTACTCAACATTGTAAGTGTCATCCAGAATGTTCGAAAAAAAAAGAGTTGCTATGGAGACAAGCACAAGTGCACACGAGTCGATGACTGCTTTGATTTTTTTACGAATGGATGACGTTTTTAAAAACTACAAATTAATTGAACTCTATGTAAGCTCATGTCAACGTTAAGTGAATAATATAATAAAAAAAATATAATAAATAATAATAATAAACATATATTGCAGCGATGGAATTTGAAATGAGACCATTGCCCCCGTTCCATTGTGAAACAAATAGAGAGATCGAAGCTAAGCCGAGAGTGGAGGTCGTGGAGAAACGCGCTTGAATGTTATTTCGAAGCGCATTCCATTTTTGACCAAAGAATAAAACGAGCAAAACTTTTATTTCTTGGTGGACCACAACTCCAGAGGTGTGTTTGAGCATCTTGCTGACACGGATAAAATTCCGTTGGTAGCCGTAAAGGAAACGTGGTACGACGTTGCGATTGAAAAATTGAAACGAGTATTTTCAACCAGCTCGTCAACATACTTTAGAAAGACGTCGTCTTCGTGAGATGAAACAAATGAAAGATGAACGTTTCTCTCAATTTGTAATGCGCTTGAAGCAGCAGTCTGCGGATTGTGGCTTTCACAAGTACTCAACAGAAATCTCCAAGATTCTGACCGAGATTACTTTGATAGATGTAATAGTCCAAGGATGTACGTCGAATGAGTTACGTCGTCGTATATTGAAAGAAGACCATTCTTTGGCTGAGATCGAAGCCTTGGGGCGATGTTTGAATGCGTAGATGAGCAGGTGAAGAGTCTGAGTAACGTTACCGCAAATCCGCAAGAAAAGATTTTAAAGTGACTGAAAGCAGAAAGGTTGAGGATAAACCCGATACAAATGGCCAACTGTCGTGTTATCGGTGTGGAAACACAGGGCATTTTTCGAAATCTCCTAATTGCCCTGCCCGGAATAAAACATGCAGACGATGTAAACGTATTGGCCATTTCGAATCAGTATGCCGTGGATTCTCGAAACGACCAGCACAGAAACTGAATGACAATATAACAGCGAAAAAAGGTTCGAGCCATTGAGACCGTTGACAGCGAGACTGAGTTGATGTTACCAGGTAAAGATTCCAAGAAGGATGACCAGACTCCATCGAAAAAAAAACTATGCTTTTTACACGGGTAACGAAACGAACATGATTGAGTGCCACATTGGAGGAATTAAATGGAAAGTGATCATTGATTCTGGTAAGAATGCAATTTGATCACTAAGAATGCGTGGGAAAAAATGAAGACTTGCAACATCGCGGTACAGTCATCTACGAAGGGTTGCGATCGGGTATTGAAAGCATATGGTAGTAATGTACCATTAAAGGTAAACTTCAAAATTAGGATTAGATAGATTGTACTATTTCTATAATCAATACATTTATGTTTTATATAGGTTGTTGGTTCATTCACGGCTGAAGTGCGAATTAACGAACGACATGTGGTTGCTGAATTCATTGTTGTGGATGGTGGCCAGCAGTGCTTGCTAGGTGATACAACTTCAAAAGAGCTCGGTGTTCTAAAAGTAGGTCTGGACATCAACAATGTTGAAGAGTTGAAGCCGTTCAACAAGATTATCGGATTACAAGTACAAATTCATATGGATACATCGATCAAACCGGTATTTCAATCACTGCGCAAAGTACCTGTTCCTCTTGAAGCTGCTGTGAACAAAAAGCTGGAGCAACTACTCCAAAGGGACATAATTGAGGTAAAGACTGGAACAACGCAGTGGGTGTCACCCATGGTAGTAGTTGGCAAAGCAAATGGCGAACCGAGACTTTGTTTGGATTTACGTAGAGTAAATGAAGCCGTATTACGCGAACGGTATCCCATGCCTGTCGTGGATGATTACTTGGTTAGAATGGGCAAGAATATGATTCGTAGCAAGCTTGACATTCGCGAAGCATTCCTTCAAGTTGAGCTAGAGCCAAACTCACGAGACATCACCACATTCATCACCAATAAAGGATACCTTACTTACCAGCTGTACGTAGGAAGACGTCTCCATTCGACTCGGTCCACGGCTGCCCGTCGCCAGCCACGCATTCTGCGAAGGGTCCGCAGATCGTCCTCAACTTGATCGACCCATCTTGCTCGCTGCGCACCACGTCGTCTTGTGCCGGTCGGATTGTTTTCGAGAACCATTTTCACCGGGTTGGTATCCGACATTCTGGTGACATGCCCGGCCCATCGCAGCCTCCCAATTTTCGCGAGGTGGACAATGGTTGGTTCTCCCAGCAGTTGGTGCAATTCATGGTTCATCCGCCTTCTCCACGTTCCGTCTTCCATCTGCACTCCGCCGTAGATGGTCCGCAACACCTTCCGTTCGAAAACACCAAGGGCGCGTTGATCCTCTGCACGTATGGTCCATGTTTCGTGCCCATAGAGGAGTACCGGTCTAATCAGCGTCTTGTAGATGGTCAACTTCGTGCGATGGCGAACTTTGCTCGATGGGAGCGTGCTGCGGAGTCCAAAGTAGGCACGATTTCCAGCAACGATGCGTCTCTGGATTTCTTCTGCTGGTGTCGTTGTCGGCGGTCATCAGTGAGCCCAAGTACACGAATTCTTCGACAACCTCGATTTCATCACCGTCAATATGAATTCGAGGTGGGGGGCGTGCCGTGTCTTCTCTTGAGCCCCTCGCTATCATGTACTTCGTCTTTGAACACATTGATGTTCAGTCCGATTCGCCCAGCTTCAGCCTTTAGTCGGATGTACGTGTCCGCCATCGTCTCAAAGTTGCGTGCAACAATATCAATGTCGTCGGCGAAAACCAAGTAACTGAACGGACTTTCTGAAAATCGTGCCACTCGTGTCTATCCTCGCTCTTCTTATCACACCCTCTAAAGCAATGTTGAACAGTAAACACGAAAGGCCATCACCTTGCCGTAACCCTCTGCGAGATTCGAAGGGACTCGAGAGTGTCCCTGATACTCGGACTACGCACATCACTCGCTCCATCGTCGCCTTGATCAATCTTATCAGTTTGTCCGGGAAACCGTATTCGTGCATAATCTGCCATAGCTGTTCTCGATCGATTGTATCATAGGCCGCTTTAAAATCGATGAATAAATGATGTGTGGGTACATTGTATTCGCGGCATTTCTGCATCACCTGGCGGATGGTGAACATCTGGTCCGTTGTTGCTCGTTCGCCCATAAATCCTGCCTGATATTGTCCAACGAATTCTCTAGCAATTGGTGATAGACGACGGCATAAAATTTGGGAGAGTACCTTGTAGGCGGCGCTCAAAATTGTGATCGCCACGATAATTGGGCGCAATCCAACTTGTCGCCCTTTTTGTAGATGGGGACACACGACACCTTCCATCCACTCCTCCGGCAATACTTCCTCCTCCCAAATCTTGGAAATAACCCAGTGCAGCGCTCTTGCCAGTGCATCACCACCGTATTTTAGCAACTCGCTCGGAAGTTGGTCCACTCCAGCAGCTTTGTTGTTTTTCAACCGTCTAATCTCCGTTTCTACCTCTTGGAGATCTGGAGGCGGAAGTCTTTCGTCGTCCGCGCGAGCTCCCAAAGTTATTTCCGTGCCACCTCCGCTACTGGCCACATCACCATTAAGGTGCTCGTCGTAGTGCTGCCGCCACCTTTCGATCACCTCACGTTCGTTCGTGAGAAGATTTCCGTCATAGTCTCTGCACATGTCGGCTTGTGCACAAAGCCTTTGCGCGAACGGTTAAGCTTCTCGTAGAACTTCCGTGTGTCTTTAGCGCGGAACAGCTCTTCCATCGCTTCGCGATCTCGTTCTTCTTGATGGCGCTTTTTTCTTCGGAAGATCGAGTTTTGTCTGTTCCGCGCCTGTTTATACCGTGCTCGTTCGCTCTCGTGCGGTGTTGCAGCATTCTCGCCCATGCTGCATTCTTCTCATTCTTCAACTGCTCGCATTCGCCGTCGTACCAGTCGTTTCTCTGATTCGGGGCCACTGGACCTAGTGCTGCTGTTGCGGTGCTACCTATGGCGGATCTTATGTGCCTCCAGCCATCTTCAAGAGTGGCGCGCCAAGCTGCTCTTCCGTTGGTAGGGCCACTTCCAACTGCTGCGCGTATTCCTTGGGCTACTTCTGAGTCCCGTAGCCGCTCGATGTTAAGCCGCGCGTTTGGCTTCGACGCGAGTTGTTCACCGTAGAAAGTTTTGAGCGCATACATACAGCAACTAGATAGTGATCCGAATCTTTATTCGCACTGCGGTATGGTGCGAACATTGGTAATGTCAGAGAAGAATTTTCCGTCGATCAGAACGTGGTCGATTTGGTTCTCGGTTAGGTTATCGGGTGATCTCCAGGTGGTCTTATGGATATCTTTGCGGGGGAAGAAGGTGCTTCGGACTACCATACCACGAGAGGCTGCAAAGTTGACGCATCGTTGGCCGTTGTCGTTAGATACGGCCATGCAGACTGGTTCCGCCCGATCACCGGTCTGTACATCTCCTCTCGTCCTACCTGTGCGTTCATGTCGCCAAACAACGAGTTTCACGTCACGCGGAGAGCATCCGTCATAAATCTGCTCCAGCTGCGCGTAAAACGTCTCCTTCTCGTCGTCGGGTCTCCTTCGTGTGGACAGTGTACGTTGATGATGCTGTAGTTGAAGAACGGCCTTTATCCTCATCTTGCACATCCTTGCGTTGATCGGCTGCCACCCGATAACGCGTTGTCGCATCCTGCCCAACACTATGAAGCCAGTTTCCTAGCTCATTTGTGGTGCCACAGCTTTGGTAGAAGGTAGCCGCTCGATGCCCGCTTTTCCACACCTTCTGTCCAGTCCAACAAAGTTCCTGCAGCGCTACGATTATCGAAGTTATGGGGATGTAGTTCGTCATAGATTATCCTGTCGCAACCTGCGAAAACCAAAGTGACTTGCAGTTCCATGTTCCAAGTTTCCAATCTTAATCCTTATTTCGTCGCGTGGGTCTTTGCCAATTGTTCCGGGTCGTATTGTCTCCTATGTTATTCGCAATAAGGTTTTTTACGGGTGGCTTATTGGGAACTTGTGCGCTCCTTCCTAGTTGTCGACTCACCGTTTTGCAGCCCAGTAAAGGATTGTTCCGGTTTAAGAGGATGCCTTTTGGTTTGGTTTCCGCTCCTGAAACATTCCAAAGAGTGGTGGACGAGATATTGACTGGCAGTGAAAGGAGTATACTGGTATCTTGATGATGGCATGGTCGAAGGTGCAAACCGTCGAAGAGCATGATGCACGACTCATGAGGTATAACTTGATGGAATTTTATTAAATGCGATTTTATTTGCATTGCATTTGAATATAAGTTTGCTGAAATAGAAAACAATAATACATTTTTTTTTTATAATAGGTTTTAAATCGTTTCAAGAATCGCGGTGTTCAATTAAATTGGGAAAATGCGTTTTTAGGGGAACAAGAACTTGATTCCTGGGAACATGTAGTCTCACCTGAAGGAATTTTTTCCAGTAAAATCTAAAACAGATGCCATTCAGACGTTCCGAATTCCAAAGAACGAAACTGAAATTAAGAGTTTCTTGGACTAGCTAATTATATGAACAAGTTTATTTATAATTTGGCTACCATTGATGAACCGTTGCGTAGGTTGACTTTGAAGAAGGTGCCTTTGAGTGGACTGAAGAACATACTAATGCTTTTGAAAAATTAAGCAAGAAATGAGAATAGCTGGGAAATTAGGGTATTTCAACCTAAACGACCGCCATGGTGGTAACAACTGATGCAAGGCCCGGTTGGACTTGGGCTATTTCTTGCGCAATATGATGACAACGATCAAATACGTGTCATAAGCTACGCGTCCGGAATCTCTGACTGACACAGAGGCAAGATATTGCCAACTGAGAAAGAAGCGCTTGCGCTAGTATGGGCTGTAGAGAAATTTCAAAGATACCTTATAGGGAGATCTTTTGAATTGGTAACTGACTGTAAAGCATTGGAATATCTATTTACTACCAGATCCCGCCCTGTGCACGCATCGAGCGATGGGTTTTGCCGCCTCCAAGCGTTTGACTATAAAGTTATTTCATGTTGCTGGTGAATGTAACTGAATGGTTGATGGGCTACTGACAGGCAAGCTTTGGGACGGGTTCTCTATAAAATTCCTAGTTACAGATGAATCGACGCGGTATGGACGGCAACAACTTTCAGCGGGAAATAGCAGCACAACGTGGAATCGGCAACTGGTGGAAAGAACGTGGGAGGGCTTCCGGAACATGTAACTCAGTGTAGCACTATTGATTTAAGGTCGAAATCCCGCTAACCGCTAACCACAGATTCTAATTGACCACACTTCTATCAACCAGCGGGCAGATTTAAACCGAGCAACCGAACAATAAATCAGTGCAAAAGTCAACTTTTTAGGGACTGTAAGAACGACTTGTACGCACTTTCACTTTTCTGATACTGTATTTAGCAATTGAAAAGAACATGAACAGGGCGGTCGTTATCTATACGTATGCATGTATCGCACTCAAACTGGGCAAATAACAGAAAAGAGATGATAATTCGATTGAGTGGGTAACAGTGCGTCTCATTTGTAGCGGGACGGCTAAATGCTAAATTGAGAAAAGTAATGTAAGCCTAATCATTACCGGCCACCTGTGAAAAGCAATTTTCAAACAAAGTATGAAAAAACTATACCTTTATGTTTAAACTACAAATACTTAGCCTATGATTCTGTTGCACATTCCAATGGGCAGATCCTTGACACAGGTCTCTTCAGGGTTCCAGAGGGTGTACGAAGCGTGACAACTCGGGTTACACCGTCAGGGCCGGGATGCGTATCAATAACGCGGGCCAGAGACCAGCGTGCTGGTGCAAGGGACTCATCCTTGAGGATAATGATGTCTCCGACGTTGATTTGGTAACGCTTAGGGTTGGAGCAGTACTGTTGGTTCAATTGTTTCAAGTATTCGTTGCGCCATCTGTACCAGAAGTTCTGGGAATATTTCTGGAGCTTTTCGTACTGGGTCAGGCGATTCAGGGGTGTGTTCCGCACGTCGGCTTCAGGAAGAGGGTGGATCATATTCCGCACGAGGAGTAAGAGCCCCCAAATCACTCGGGTCAGTTGAGAGCGGCACCAATGGACGAGAGTTCATGCAACCTTCGATTTTGATGAGTACTGTCGTCAATTCTTCGAAGGAGAGCAGAGATGATCCGAGCTGACGAACGAGGTGCGTCTTGGCAACCTTGACAGCAGCCTCCCATAGGCCACCAAAGTTGGGGGCACGTGGGGGGATCAGGTGCCACTGAATGCCATCTTCGGAGAGACGCTTGCTGATTCGTTCGTTATCCGGTCCATTCGGGGCATTCTTCGCCCCGATGAAATTAGTACCGTTATCTGAGTACAGATGATGAGGCTTGTTCCTTCTCCACATGAACTGGTCGAAAGCCATCAGAAAAGCAGCCGGTGCTCAAATCACTGACGAGCTCGAGGTGAACTGCCTTCGTACTCAGGCAGATGAAGACACAGATGTAGCACTTTCGTGCAGCAGCTTTGCGATGAACGGGCCTTGAGAAAGACAGGACCGCAGTAATCAACTCCGGTACAGAGAAAGGCTTCATTTGCTGTAACTCTGGCAATCGGCAGTTGGCCGATGGCTGCTGAATTGGTTGAGGGTTCGTTTTGCTGCACTCGTAGCAATTCCGTATAGAACTTCGGACAGCTTTCCGGCCGTTCAATGGCCAGAACTCATCGCGGACAACCGAAAGAGTCATCGCGATTCCACCATGGACGTATTTGCGATGATAATGCTGGAGAAGAATCCAGGTAAAGGGATGAAATCCGGGAATCACGATCTGGTGCTTGACGTCATAGGAAGCGTCCGCTAATTGCAACCGGCCACCAACACGGATCACTTCTTCAGTGTCCAAGAATGGGCTTAACAAGCGGAGAGACGACTTATTTGATACAGTGAATCCTTTCTTCAAACGACGAAGATCGTCAGGAAATGCTTCAGCTTGGACGAGTTTCACCAACGCGAATTTTGCCTTTTGGAGTTCCGACACAGAGAGTACTCGGCTAGAATTCCGCTGCTCCTTACTACGAGAATTGTGACAAAAATGGAGAATGAATCCAGTTACGTTCAGAAGAGTCCTGTACGATGAGAACCTCGTGAACAGTGAATCAGGACTAAGAGTTTGGGTGGCTAGAATCACATTTTTCTTGAGTTCCAGCTCTTCTACTGTGAATTTACTTTCGGGGATGTGTTGCGACGGCCACGTTGACTTATCCTCACGCAACCATGTGGGGCCGTACTTCCACAGTTCACTGATCATTAGTTCTTCGACGGAAACTCCACGAGAAAATCATGTCTGCAGGGTTTTCTTTCCCAGAAACATGCTGCCGGTGCGAACCAGCGGTTTGGATTTCAGCGATCCTATTCGCTTCAAACGTTTTCCAAGTTCGCGGCGGGGATTTCATCCACTGAAGGACGATTGTCGAGTCAGACCAGAAAAAACTTTCGGAGAATTTCATTTCAAGGGAGCCAACGATCTTTTCAAACAAGCGAGCGGCAAGGAGTGCCGCGCACAGCTCAAGACGCGGGATACTGAGTGGCTTCAGAGGGGCCACTTTGGATTTCGAGGCCAGGAGACTCACTTGAACGTGTCCATCGGCGGCCTGGGAGCGTACGTATATGCATGCGCCGTATGCGACTTCAGAAGAATCGGCAAAGCAATGCAACTTCGCGACGTGGAAACCTGGGGCAAATGCAAATCGTTCGATGCGAAAGTTGGCAAGGCCGGGTAGTTGTTTGCAGAATTCTGCCCACTTGCGCTGAAGATCGGGTGTGACTATATCGTCCCAATCCAAGGCAATTAACCAGAGGTGCCTGCATTAGAATTTTCGCCTGTACGACGACGGGAGATATTATGCCAAGAGGGTCGTAAAGCTGAGCTATGGCGGAGAGAATGGTGCGTTTGGTCGGAGGTCCTTCTTTCACGATGACGGAAACGTCGAAACGAAAGACATCAGCCTCGGGTTCCCATAGTATTCCGAGGGTTTTGATGCTCTCTTCGGGATCGAACTTCAGTGATGATTGCGTCCCAGGTAAATCAGGAGGAAGACCAGCGAGTACTGGAAGAGAATTTGAACACCACTTGCGGAAACGAAATCCACCCTTCTGTAGAAGGCTGGTCAATTCTTCACGAAGTTGGATGGTTTCCTCGATACTCTTGTCCCCAGAAATGAGATCGTCTACATACACGTTCTTCTTGATGGCCGTGCTCGCTTTCGGGAATGAGGTGCCTTCGTCATCTACGAGCTTTAGGAGCGTGCGGGTGGCGAGAAATTTCGAACTTTCCGGTTACAATCCAGCCGAATACGCTTTCAACAAGCAACGGACCTTGTTCGGGCAAACGGAATCGTCCAATTTAGAGGAGGAAAGAATAAAAGTGAGCAGCTCCGATAATCATGTCAACTCTTCTAGAAGTGTTGAAGTCGGGATCGGCGAGAGGGAAGTTTTCGGGAATGCTCCATCGGGTGGTGGAGAACGACGCTGCGGGTGTGTCACTGGTTACTTTGCGCAGTACCAGAAACTCCAAGGATTCACTGAAGTCCGCCACTCGGGAACGTATTTCAGCTCGGACTTCATGCTTTGCGTTCGTAGTGTGCTATCGACGCCTGCTATCGGGACATTGACAATTTTGCGAGGAAGATGGAGTAACTGGCACGAACGCTCGCTGATTGCGTTTGGCTGGGATCCCGTGTCCAGCAAGGCACGGCGATGTGTTCTTGGCCGTAAACGTCGACGACGATTGAGCACAAACTGTTGTCAAGAGCACGCTGGTGTTGGGCGACTTGGCAGTTGAAACAACTTCCGGTATCGGAGTAGCAGCAACCACACTGGAAGGTCCAATTTCAGCGCTGGGGGTGGGCTTATCCATTTCAGACGGTCCTGGGTGGATCATCGAATGATTGTCGTCTCGAGCAGTGCTTGCAGTTGTACTTCGAACGACAATTGCGAGCAAAGTGGTCACTGCGGAAACAGTTACTGCAGAGTTTCTTGTCTGTTACTACCTTCATACGCCCTTTCGCGTCCAGTCCATTGAACACGGAGCAGTCGAAAAGCGAGTGTTTCTGCTTTTCGCAAGCAGGACACGTCGGGAAGGGACTTCGTTGGGGGCTTCCGTGGCGGCATTGGAGCTCAATCGCGGCAAGTTGTGCTTCTTCGGGCGGGGATTTGGCTGGTTGGCTTGGAAGATGAATGCTGTGAGGACGGGTTAATCAAAATATTTTCCAAACACGGGCTCGCTTCTGCAGAAATTCGACAATCATGGTGTAAGTTGGCTGAGCTTCCATCGCGATGAATTCCTCCCAAGCAGTGAGAGAAGCGTCGTCCAACTTGTCCTCCAGCAATTCGATTAAGATGGAGCTAAACTGGTCGACGGGCTCGCCTAGTTGTTCGAGGACCTTGGTATGGCGTTGCAACTCATCCACAATCCGATGCAGGGCGTCTACATTGTTGTTCGCAATCTTCGGATGCTTCAGCAAGGTTCTAATGTGCTTCTTCCGGAGAATAGCCTTGTTAGAGTAGCGATTGGAGTAGTCCAAGCGACGGAGTAATTTTGCGCCGTAATCGTGATCGACTGGATCAGGGTGGCAGCCTCACCCTTCAAGGCCGCTCGAAGATAGTGAAATTTCTGGACGTGGGAGATCTCCGTCGACGAATGGATCATCGAACACGAACGTATCGTGGAACGTGAGCCAGTTATTGAAGTCTCCGTCGAATTCTGGCAGGGAAATCGTCGGCGCTTCACATTGGGAGAGTCGATGGACCAGCAGGCACAACAGTGGGTATCGCAGAGCAGCAGCAACGGAGGCAATAGGAACCGGCATCTTCGAAACTAATCCGGCTTTTTACACGGAAGTAAACCTCTTCGACCCTTCCACGTAATTCCAGATTCTCTGAATAAACCTCCTCGGCGTCGTCCATTTCATACGTAACTCTTCTGAAATCGTTTCGTAGGCGCTCCAACCTTTTCTAGACGGTCCATAGCGATGAACAATTTCATGTTAGTGCTGATCGGGGAACGTATGCCTTCGAGAAAACTGTCCAGGCGCATTGAGGCGACTGGATTGGCGTGCTGTCAGCTTCACTCTTTCGCCTTGCGTCGCTTATCATCCGCCATGGTAGCAGCTCACTCTGAAAACTGCAGTGCTAAAACGGGCAGAAAGGACACAGGAAGTACCGCAAAACGGAGGGTAGCGTAATTGGAATGGTACTCGCCTGGTACCTCCAATTTCAGGAGGCCTTGTATGAAATGCAATATAAATGATCAGCGGCAATCGTTTGATGGAGCTTCGGATGAGAACGGAGTTGAATTTCGGGTGCAGGTAGGCACGTACTTCGAATGAAGATGCGGGTTGATCCCGAGGACGAACTAAAACGGTCGAAAAAAGACCCAGCAGTACCGCAACAACGGCAGTGAATTGATTGGAAAGGTACTCACCTGGTACCTCCAATCTCAGGAGGCTTTGTATGGATCAAATCGGCGGCAATCACCCTATGATCGCGATCAATAGCTCTAACAGCAGGGATTTGAGGTTATACACAGCACGTGTGTGTCGGGGACGGGAAAACCAGGAATCCTGGTCACGGCACCAAAATGATGGTTGATGGGCTACTGACAGGCAAGCTTTGGGACGGGTTCTCTATAAAT
This sequence comes from Aedes aegypti, assembly GCF_002204515.2. NCBI lineage: Eukaryota > Metazoa > Arthropoda > Insecta > Diptera > Culicidae > Aedes > Aedes aegypti. Next base: position 20,467 of record NW_018734807.1, read on the forward strand.
TCCTAGTTACAGATGAATCGACGGCGGTATGGACGGGCAACAACTTCAGCGGGAAATAGCAGCACAACGTGGAATCGGCAACTGGTGAAAGAACGTGGGAGGCTTCCGAACACGTAACTCAGTGTAGCACTATTGATATAAGGTCGATATTTTCGCTAACCGGCACAGATTCTAATTGACCACACTTCTATCAACCAGCGGGCAGATTTAAACCGAGCAACCGAACAATAAATCAGTGCAAAAGTCAACTTTTTAGGGACTGTAAGAACGACTTGTACGCCCTTCACTTTTCTGATACTGTATTTAGCAATTGAAAAGAACATGAACAGGGCGGTCGTTATCTATACGTATGCATGTATCGCACTCAAACTGGGGCAAATAACAGAAAAGAGATGGATAATTCGATTGAGTGGGTAACAGTGCGTCTCATTTGTAGCGGGACGGCTAAATGCCAAATTGAGAAAAGTAATGTAAGCCTAATCAGTAACGTTGCAGATGCACTGTCGCGTTTGGCCACTTTAAACCCACTTCCTATCGATCAAAACGAAGAACTTATGATTCGAGAAGTAGCAGTATCTGCAGCAAATGCACTGGCTTTAGATTGGCAGCAAATAGAAGATGCCTCTAAAGAAGATGAAGAAATTCGTAATATTAAGCGCTTCTTGATTCCAACCGGCAACGAGAACTATCTGTTCCATATCGGGTTATAGCGAACGAATTGTGCCACATTGGAGACGTTCTTATGCGAGTAGATAGATTAGTTGTTCCCTCGAAACTTCGAACTGGTGGTACTGAATCTAGCCCATGATGGTCATCCGGGCAGCCGCATGATGAAAAGCCATTTGCGTAGTTCAGTATGGTGGCCTAAGTTAGATCAGCAAGTTGAAGAGTTTGTACGAAATTGACGCGGATGTTGTTTAGTATCTGCACCGGACGCACCTGACCAATGATAAGAAAACCCCTACCATCTAGACCCTGGGAGGATATTGCGGTAGATTTCATGGGTCCTCTACCGGAAGGTCAATATTTGTTAGTAGTAGTGGATTATTACTCACGATTCATAGAAGTGAAAGAGATGAATACTATTTCCTGCAAATGATACCATCCAAGAGCTAAGTGTAGTTTTCAGCAGATATGGATTTCCGAATACACTTAGAGCTGACAACGGACCTCAACTTAGTGAACACTGTGAAGAGCTGAAACTATTTTGTCGTGAAATGGAATAAAGCTAGTAAACACAATTCCGTATTGGCCGCAGCAAAACGGTGAGGTAGAGAGACAGAACCGTTCTATATTAAAAAGGTTGAAAATATCTCAGGAACTAGGCAAAGATTGGAAGAAAGAGCTAAGTCAATATCTACTGGTGTATCATTCAACAAATCATTCGACAACAGGAAAGTCTCCGGCCGAACTGATGTTTGGTAGACGCATCCCGAAACAAACTGCCTCATGTTCCGATGTACCGTTTGGATGATGAAGAAGTTCGAGAAAATGATTTGGTTCAAAAAGAAAAAGGAAAGGAGTATGCTGATGGCAGAGAAAGGCAAAGCAAAGCGAAATTGTGGTAGGAGATATTGTGCTAATGAAAAGAATGAAAAGAACGAATAAGTTGGATACATATTTCTGTAAGGAGGAATATATTGTAAAACGTAGAGAAGGTAGTAATTGTACGGTAGAATCTATGGAGTCAGGAAACAATATAGAAGGAACGTTAGTCATCTCAATGAGTGGGAAAGAAAACGGAAAGCAATAATGTTACAGAAGCTTCTGAGGAAAATGTAGACTTGCAAGTACAGGATGGGAATAATAAAACAGACGAAATAGAGTTAGAATTAAACGAAGATGAAAATCAAAGGACTAGGAAGAGGATTCGCATAGAACCGCATCATTTCAAAGATTAAATTGCACACTAATCCGATAAAAAAGCAAAAGTGGGATTGTAGGAACTTGATTATATAATCATAAGAATAGGTAGATGTTTTGTTCCAGTGTAATTACGCTCCCGACCGTTGCTAGGGGCAACGTGAAGAACATAGCATAGTAGGCTGTTAAATGTGTAAGAGGGATTCGAGAAAAAACCGTTGTGTAATAAAGACGTGTTTGAGTGCAGTGAAAGTGGTGATTCAATTTATTTGACCAATTCGTCGGCCGATTCTGTTTCTCCGTATTTCTGCTGTTCCGCTCCGGATACGACCCTACAGATGCCATTCAACAGCTCAAGAACAATAAAGCTGCTGGTAAGGATGGTATCGAAGCTGAACTCATAAAGATGGGTCCGGAAAGGCTGGCCATTTGTCTGCACTGGCTGATAGGCACAATCTGGGAAACAGATCAGCTACCGTAGGAGTGGAAGGAAGGGATAATATGCCCCATCTACAAGAAAGGCGACAAGTTAGATTGTGAGAACTTTCGAGTGATCACCATTCAAAATGCGGCCTACAAAGTATTATCCCAGATCATCTTCCGTCGTCTGTCACCTGTAGTAAACGAGTTCGTGGGAAGTTATCGAGCCGACTTCCTTGAATACCATTCGACCTGAAAATTCATTTTTAGGTAATGCAATTTGTCCTAATCTATCCCTGTTAGTTGTCCATTCGACCTTACGGTTCATTAGAACTACCGGCTATTTTCAGCCAAATGTCCCTGTTGGTTCGCAGCCAATAAAGAATAAGATGTTCCAAGTTTTTGAATAACTTGAAATATCTGTAATGAGATACATAACTTTTAGAAAAAAATATCGATAACAATTTTGTTTTGTAAACTTACGTTTAGCAATCTTACTCCTCTTTCTTTCAATGTTCACCCTTTTGAATACCTTTAGTTTTACACCTGTAAAAACATCCGATTACAAATTTCTAATCTGATATTGATTCTAATTGAATTTACCGTCACTTTTACAGCAGGCTCCAAGCTATAATAATTGATGCCACCTATCATTAGTACATATTATTAGCGAATTCCGTTTGGATTTCAATTAAGCTTACGGGCAATTATACTTTAAATTTTTGTGTAACTTATACTATTGTTGGATAATTTACAATTTCAAGTTATATCTGAGAAAGAAAAATTGGTTTAGATTGTATTCAACTTTGTATCACCTTACCCTACAAATATTTCAAAAACTGATTAGAAACTAATTCAATATAATTTTAATTAGGCAGGACAATACAATATTGTTAATAGGAATAAATCTGTTTTCATATGCACATCACTTCTCTTGCTTCATGGTTTTCACAATCGAGGATGGTTTTCACAAAAAAGGATGTTTGGCGTAAAGGACGATACGCTGAAAGACATTAGGCATAAAAGACGTTAGGCTTTATCTCTCCCATTCATCTAATAGTCTCCACAATTCGTTTGCTTGAAGGGCAAAGTTGGATTTATGAATTCCCCTGTAATTTTGACATATAGGCATAAAATCTTTTATCTACATGATTTATAAATCTTCATCTTTTTCTTTTCTTTACCGTGACAAAAAACTTCCACAAAACATGCTTTTAAGCTGCAATTGATTCATTGATGTAACATATATTGTTGTTAGTTTAAATCAAACGTTACAAAGTTCTACAAATGATTCCAGCGCTGCTACGCCCAATAGCACTCGAGCTTTGGAAATAATAGACTTGTTTCAAAAGCAGTACAAACCTGACTGTAGCAATTAGCATTGCAAATAAACTACCGAAAACAATTACGGTCGGATTCATCGACAGAAACCCGAATGCACTCCCAATTGTTTTATTGCTAAAATCAATTTGGATCAGCCTTGCTGCTACGGAAATGACTGTACTGTCCGTTCCAAAATGAACTAAAACCAGCTAGGTATCTCCAATTCCACCACCGTTTTTTGTCGCCCAACTATGAATTTTCATTTGCTGCATTGTGCAAACGGCAGACAATCACCTTCCATTCCGGTAGCAATCGGTCACTTGGCCAGTGGAAAACCACACTTCCATTTACATTTCAATTGAAGCAAAACAAACAACCCGGTGGGAGGAGACTGCTCAGAGGGCCATACAATTTTCATGCCACGATACCACCGCACTGTGGTTCGAGGGTTGCCAAAACCTAAAAATCAGAAAAGGTTATCTACAAACGTAATATCGTTCTAATAAATTCATGACTGACCATATTTTCCGGAACAATTATTACGAAAATTTCATATTTCTGAGGATTTCCAACGAGTCTTAATGCGTCCGCCATCATTCAACTTCCTATTAGTTCTTGTTTCT
>NW_018734808.1:0-500 GCF_002204515.2 Aedes aegypti
CGATCTATTCACTCATTGTGATGCATTTTGACACATTAAGCTTCAGCTAGTATAAACGTATTTTATATCGACGAATGGTTTTTTGGAAATTATACATTTTTTGCATAAAGTTTTGAAATCACATACATCGAATACAATTAGCCATTTTCATTGTATTGTTATAAACAAAAGTGAAAAAAAAGAAATAAGGTGATTTTTCGCTTGTTACTCATTTATTTTTATATTTACAATGTTTAAATCCCGTTCAGAATTACCAATAAGCTGCCCTTGCTGCCCGTCGTTGATTTGAGTGGTTCTGCAAGTGAAAGTTTCCGCTTTCCCCGAAGTCACTGATATTTTCTGTTGCCATGCCATGAAATAAAACCGAAACAGATGAATATCTTTAATTCAATAAAAGATCATTCGAGACCTACCTCGTTGCTGTAAATAACGTCTTTGTTTTGATCTTTTCGTTGTGTATTGGAACAAAACCGTCTTGTGGTAACTCCCCTGCAATGAAA
>NW_018734809.1:0-26857 GCF_002204515.2 Aedes aegypti
TTTAATGCCAACTCGAGTCAATAGGCAAGCCGCACATTCATGCTCTCGTCTTCACTTTTTCCTTTTCCTCCATCAAATAATCATCCATCCATTGACAGTGCCTGTCTATGGGACGACGACTATGACGGAATTGGACGATCGACGAAGACGACGACATTAACCAGTCATCAAGTGTGTTCCTTCTTCGATTATGCTTTGCCCTTCGTCGTCGCCGTCTTCGTCATCTATGCTCATCACCGAATAGAAGTTGTTGCTTCACGGTTGCGTGAGCAAAGGCATTCGATCCGAGCGTGATATTGTTGTGTGTGAATTACTGGTACCTATATGTTGAATGCTAGCAGCCTTCTCGAGACGTGGGGATTCAATTTGAACCAGTAGGACATACTTGCTCGAGGTAAACTTGACTCACCGCAACTTTCGCCGTAAATGGCCAAAGGCAACACCTCGCTGACTGGACGAGGTTTGTGCAAGAGACAGTTCTCAGGGTCACCACCTGAAGGGCCCTCGTTTCATCCTAATGCACTTGCACCTCACAACACACAGCCCGCATCAGGGACAATGTCACGTCTATTTCTAAATCGTCGTTCGTCGTCGTCTCGGCGCGCGGGAGAAAGCTCACCTTGCTTACTTAGAAATTGCCAAAGGGAAGCAGACCAAAACACGAATTAGCCACGTACGGAATTCTACCTTCTGGTTGGGTTGTCTTATTCCGGTGAAACCGTCAACAGTTGTGCCTGCCTTGGGTTGCGAAAAAGTACAATTATGAACGCGATGGCACGGTCTTCGAGCAGCGACGGTGGAGCAACAGGTCATTGAGGAACTTCTTGGGAATTTCGCACCGGGTTCGTTGTTTTTGCAACTCGGCTGAGAGATTGGCCCCAGCCAGCCACTTGCACTTGTTCTGCATAAAAATGATGGCAAAAGGGAAAACATTGCATGCCTTGGCTGGTGGTTCCTCGTTGTATATGTAGGGTTGATAAGAACATGGGAAAACGTCGCGCTAGTGGCACGCACACGTTAGCTTAGCATTGAAACTGAAAATGTTCTCCAGAATATGTTGTTTGGTTTTTCGAGCTGATACACTGAAACAATCATTTACGTTAATTATATTTACGTACATTCCATTTACGGGCTTATGTTATGAGATAGGATTAAACCAGTCCAAACAACTTTGTAAGGTTATGCGAAGAACTTGATTTGAATACAGGCATTCAAAATTTACTTAACCAATGGCCTCTTTGGTGTTCAAAGAATTTACACAAAAACAGGATCAATAAAATACGTCTTACCAAGTTTTGAATACAACGATTGCTCACGGTTATCTTAGAACTCATCTGGATATACGTCTTTAGATCTACAGGCGTAACCAAAGATCTCGCGGACTCTTGTATACTAGACGAGCGTTCTACCAACTAAGCTACCGAGCCACTTGGTGATTCAATAACTCAGATGAGGGACCGAAATCCGTTCAGGCTCAAAATTCGTACACTTCATACAAATAGTAGGCGTTTTGTATGAAGTGGACGGATTTACATTCATTTCGATCCCTCACGTTACAAGTTTCGAATTCAAATCCCCATATATCACGCAGACCCTTTATGGGTTAGGCTTCTCTGCATATACCGTTTTGTCTCAAATTCCGAACAGACTCATATTCCGAACACTCGGTTTTTGTATGGCGACGTGTTTGAAATGTTTCGCTGAAATATGTCATCAAATTACTAGGAAATGGCAGCCAATTGCAATTCAATTTTAACCTCTTCCAATCTATTTTATACCTCTGGAGTAGTGATGATTCTCTAGTTTGAGACCAGTAGAACTAGCTCAGATAAATTTATTTGCGAAATTATTCATTTGAATACGATTAATTCGTGCTGTTCGGAATTTGAATCAAGGTGTTCGGAATATGAGACAGAATGAACACAGTGTTCGCATTTGAATCAAAATGGTGTTCCATACTTTAACGTAAAATAATACTAAGTAAGCCGAAATAAACAATTTTATTGTCACACCCAACAACTAACAGTTAGACTTAGCGAATAAAATTGAAATTTTCACAAATATCAGCTAATTTATGCCTATCAGATGCATTTGAAGTCACTGTTGGCCTTAAGTGTTCGGAATATGAGTCAAAACGGTATGCAGTAAAACATAGTAACCATGATTTGTAGGTTGATATCTTTCACGCCAGATGTAGCAATGTTGCTTGTTCAGTAGATTGAATAATTTCCATGTGGATGTATATCAATAACTAATTACTGCGACCCAGAGGCGCGTCCACGTTCAAACCATGGGTAGACAAACGTTGGCAAATATTTTGTGCACATTGAAGCGAAGAAAAATTTTAACCCTATGGAATCCTAGACTGGAAATTTCAAGTTACTGTATTTGAAGGGCTCAAACGTAAAAGGGTGTAATTCACATTTTGGTCGGTTTTGAGTTGAAGAAATTCTTCTATTTCAGCTCTAAATATTTTTATGAACGATGCTACAAATATCAGTAGGAGTTTGATCAAATACTTTTTCAGGAACTAGCTGTGGGAGTTACATAGGGATTTCCTTGAAAATCGTCAATAAATTCAGCATTATTTTGATAGATTATATTAAGGTGAAGATGAATCGAAGCCAAAGTTCAAATTTTCAAGACCACGGATCTGGAGAACCAAACATCCGCTTGAACTGAAAACCTAATCGATTGGTCACCACCAGCTAGTGACCAATCGATTAAGTTTTCAGCTCAATCAGATGTTTGGTTCTCCAGATCCATGCTCTTGAAAAATTGAGCTTTCGCCTCGATTCATCTTCACCTTAAGACAAGAGTGATCGCACTTTCAGAAATCGCTAGCATCATCACACTCGTGCTGCGTATAACACGATGGGACCGGTTTTAGATTAATCCATTACTTTATCCAAAAATTCTTCAAGATTCTTTTGATAATTAACTATGGAAGTTCCAGGAACTTCTCAAAAATAACTTCCAAGAACGCTCATAAGCATTTTTTTAAATTATCGGACAGGTTTGGGCCGGAGGTTCTCCGATTTGCATGAAATTTTCACCAGAGGTAGAGCTCGTGGATACATGACCAAAAGTGAAATTCAAAAAAAAATATAGTGGCCTTTTTTCCCGGAAAACTCTACATGAATTTTCACGATTTCTCTATATACCTCAAACTTTGAAAATTCATATCTCCTGAACTATGCATCGTAGAACAACAATTTCTAAGTGAAATTGAAAGGAAATTTTCTCAGCAATCTCTTAAAAATATAAAAAGAAAAACATTTCTCGGAAAATTTTTCACCATGGAGAAAATTGTCGGAAAAATAGCGAAAAAACTATCGTCTGTATCATGAAAAATTTTCAAAAAAATATTTTTTGTTTCATCAATCCATACTCTAACTTTCGTCCATATACGTCAAAGTGGTATCTTTTACCGTTTAGGCGACAGAACTGAAAAACCGATGACCACCCGCACGCTTCCCATAGGAAAATGTGTTCTATTGTGGGCCTCATAACCGTGCGCTAACGGCGGCAGTAATTTACACGCATTGTAAGTGTAACACAGTAAACAATCCTTTCCTTTCCAGTCAGAAAAAGCTTTTCGTATATCGGAACACTCTCCATTGGTCAGTTGGGTGTTTTGTGTGCCCTTCATCAGTAACGTTATTTAGTATTAAAGCTAACAGCCTCTATGAAAGCCGCACGGGAAGTTCTTGTTACAATCAATCATTATGGTAACGTTTGAAGGATCAAATCTCAAAATCCATTTTCTTTGAATACTTATGAATATATTGTTAATATGTTGTTTCGGCCAGGACGTCTTTCCTACGTTGTGTCTTTCACGATACAACGGACGGCAAATCAAGCGAACGGTTTTACTTTAACATATTTATTACCACTGAGAGGCATGTTTCCCTCACTCGCTTCCACGCACAGTCGGGAGCGAGAAAGCCGTTTTTTTTTTAACCAAGCCGAACGTTTTAATTTCCAGTGCCCATTCTGCTTCTTCGGCGAGCACTAAGCGAAACAAAAAAAGGCATCTGATCAGTCGAATGCAATACCAAAATTCGGACAAAGGACAAACATTTGAAAAGGGCCCAAGAGGTCTTGAGCCTTTTTTCAGAAACGTTGCTGTTGAGCCCTTTTTAGCCCGCCCACGCAAACTAACCCTACTGTCAGAAAGATTGGTGTTAGCTCTTCCTGATAGTGGTATTGGTGAGCGTGATCGAGTTGAATTGGGTTCAACAGCGGCTTGCAAAGCCAATGTTTACCAATGCCGATGTGCCCTTTTGAAATGTTTGTCCAGGAATGATTGTTTACATTCTGATTCCGTTCGAATGGCATTCGGATTTGAGTGCTAATGAGCGTTCACTGACTGGCAGTCCACACCACGGAATGATTCAGTGAGTAGAAATCCTCTCAGTCAGTTCAATGCATTTGGCGAATGGATGCTAAGTGCATTAACTCGTGCCTCGCAGATACAAGTGTATTGGTATTCACTTCTCTTCGCGTTCCTTCCGATTGTCGCTTTTACACAATCGGTTTCGACGCTTTCATGCTACACTCCGCCTAGGACGGTTCAGCTATCACTGAATGTTCGATAGCAGCAGATTTTTTGCTATTTTTCATCGGTGGCGTTCGGGTGAGTGAGTGAATTTTCCTATGCTTGCTGAGGGTCAGTTCCTATTACCTATATTATTAAATGTTAGGATCGTTTTCAATTAAAGGCTGTTGGTCTCAATAGTAAAGTTTACGAATAAAGGACATACAAAACACCCAACAGACCAAAGGAGAGTGCTCCGATTGACGAAAAGCTTCTTCTGACTGGAAAGGAAAGGATGGTTTACTGCGTTACACTTACAATGCGTGTAAATTACTGCCGCCGTTAGCGCACGGTTTATGAGGCCCACAATAGAACACATTTTTCTATGGGAAGCGTGTGGGTGGTCATCGGTTTTTCAGTTCTGTCGCCTAAACAGTAAGAGATACCACTTTGGCGTCTATGGACGAAAGTTAGAGTATGGATTGATGAAACAAAAAACATTTTTTTGAAAATTTTCCATGATACAGACGATAGTTTTTTCGCTATTTTTCCGACAATTTTCTCCATGGTGAAAAATTTTCCGAGAAATATTTTTCTTTTTATATTTTTAATATTTATATTTTTTGCTGAGAAAATTTCCTTTCGATTTCACTAAAAAAAAATTTGTTCTACGATGCATAGATCAGGAGATATGAATTTTCAAAGTTTGAGGTATATAGAGAAATCGTGAAAATTCATCTAGAGTTTTCCGGGAAAATAGGCCACTATATTTTTTTGAATTTCACTTTTGGTCATGTATCCACGAGCTCTACCTCTGGTGAAAATTTCATGCAAATCGGAGAACCTCCGGCCCAAATTGTCCGATAATAAAAAAAATCCCCTCATGCCAATTCATCCCAGAGCATTCACCGGGTTGGCTGTAGATATTTTGCAGAAACTATCCATTGAAAAATCAAATAAAAATATAAAATAAATAAAAATGTCGCAGAGAACTTTTCAATTTGTTTTTTTTTTTTTCTAGCGGTTTAAGTAGCTTCTTGTTACAATTATTACAATTAGATTCCCAGGATTTTCACTATAGATATTCTCAATCGTTCTTCGCACGGGCTTGTATGTATATTGAACAGATGATAAATAGTTTAATTTATTTTTCAAGTTTTCTTCTGATCTTGTTTTTTTGCTAAATCGTGGGTAGAACAATCCTTTGGCTGTCCTACCCAGGTGTTTTTGTGCGTAGTACATGTCCTACCTGTCCTACCTACTTCCCGCGCCACTGCTGCGACCGATTGAATGAATTGCTTGATTTTCTCGTAGTAATTCCCAAACAAACTATGAATTGCTTGTGCTGTTTCAGTTTTCATCCAAATGAGCTAAAATTTTGGGAGGACACTCAGAATGAGAAGTGTGGAGAAAAACGATTTTTTGAACCAAGAATGGGCATAATTTGTGTATGAAATGATTTAAAAGTTTACTCATTATACTTGTAGATCAGATGACCTATACTCCAGATAGTTCTTGAATAATCTTGAACAGTCATTATTACTATTTAAGAACTTGGAACGGGGGTAAATCATTTTTAACCGTAGTTTCTTCTGGAGTCATTTTTTTTATTCCCGTTCGGATCCGTCACCGTGACCAGTTTTTAGATCTGTTGTGACATAACTGGAGATGGACAAAAAGAATCGGATCACTCAAAACAACGAGTGGTCCATGACTCGTTTTTGGCTAGAGCCGGTTCATTTGATCAGTACCGATCAGACAAAAAGTGACCCGGAAAAAGAACGAACCGAGTATTTTCCCCTATTCTCCTTCGTTCGTTTCTCGGCACGTGTCTTGCTTTGCGCGCCACGCCACACATGCAAGCAAAGTTCTCTGCTGCACCGTGCTCTCTGCGCTCTCACCATACACAGACCCATTTTTCTCGCCCATTTGCACACAGGAAGATGTGAGATACAGAGAAAAATTGCCCACTGGAATGGCATGCACATTTTTTGCTTTTTTTTTTTGGCACGGGTAAGGGAAACCGGCCGTGAGTTTCTGAGGAAGAATGTATGAAGAATGAGAGAGGGAAAGATACGATAGGAACGACGCATGTCGCGCAACAGGAAGTGAACCGCTCTTTTTCGGTTCGCTCTTCTTTTGCGAACCGCTGAGCCACTGAACCGTTTCAAAGATCCGGCTCAATAAAATGAGTGATTCGGATCGGATCCGTTTACTGAAATGAGCCGTTTTGCCCATCTCTAGACATCACCCGCATCTTTTGTTTCGTATTACTAAATTGTCATTGAGAGGCATGGTGCTTCTCTTTCCTTTATCCATAAACTTATGCAAATTGAGGCATTTTCAAAAATTTAATTTTTTCATGTGTAAATTTTTCGAAACTGTGATTTTTATGATTATTGATGACACTACCGAAGATGCATGCCTTACATGAATTCTGAAAATAATATAAGCACGACAAATACTGGAATAAAAATAACATCGCCGAAAACGATTTCGTTGTCAAAATTTTTATAAGTATGTTCAATTTTGCAAAATGATCAAATAACTATGAAGAATGCAGAATTTTCTTAAGAAACAGCCTATTTCTGGGTGTATTCCGCCATTCAATATGTTTTTAATATAAACTTTATCATATTTGACTTGCAGGATTTTGGCCTTCAAATTCGGTTAAGGGAGCATAGTTTTAGTAAGTAACGACGTTTTTAACATTACCGACCATTGTTTGCATGAATGATCATAAGCATAATTAAAAAAATCTGAAATAGCCAAAAAAGGTATGCAGTCGGGAGAGCCAGCACTTTTCTATATAAAATTTGCAACATATCCATTTACAAAGGAAATTTTGAAGAAATACGCAAAAAAACTGATCAATATTACCCCAGATTACGGTACTGACATTTGACCATGCATCGAAACCCTAGCCTCACTCTGCTGTTAAACTATCCCCAATAAATCACAAAGCACCCGGGACTTATTTTTAATAAACAAGAAGGTTCGTTCAGTAATATGGAATCTCGAATGTTTCTTGAATATCGGCATTGAACAGTCTTTGAAGAGTTAGAACATTAAGAGATCCATGGGTTCCAATGGGTTCATTTTTATTGATTGTATCAAGTTCAGCTCTATCCGACCTTCATGTTTTTTTTAACAAGATGGTGTTAAGAAAATGATGATCAATTCAGAGACTGTTACCGATATTTAGTTAGGATTAAATGCTGCAAACCCTTATATTACAACAACAACAAGCACCCAGGCTATGTTACAGGATCCAAAGCTTAACTTTTTTGGGAAAAGCCCAATCCAATTTTGAAGAACACAAAACTAAGCATGGATATGTCCTTTTCCTTGGAGACGAGCTTGACAATTTCATCATCAACAGGCAATCCGGGAATTGCTTCAACCATAGCACAGATAGCGTCATTTTCAACATCAGGTCTGATTCTGGACATGTAACACCAAAATTTCTTATCGTTCTTGTTGTCACAGCACAACGGTTCAAATTGACAAACAGACAATGCTGTTGGGGCCCAGATAGCCGTAGCGGTAGACGCGCAGCTATTCAGCATGACCATGCTGAGGGTCGTGGGTTCCCACTGGTCGAGGATCTTTTCGTAAAGGAAATTTTCTCGATTCCCAGGGCATAGAGTATCATCGTACCTGCCACACGATATACACATGCAAAAATGGTCAATCGGCAAAGAAAGCTTTCAGTTAATAACTGTGGAAGTGCTCATAAGAACACTAATCTGAGAAGCCGGCTTTGTCCCAGTTGGAACGTAACGCCAGAAAGAAGAAGACAATGCTGTATCGTGTCAGCACCGAGGAGGTAGCCTCTCTAGTACGATGTAGGTAGCGCAACCCTGGTTAGGTGGCCTATCGAAGACTCTTCACCAACCAGGAAAGGCAAAAGTAGAGCAAAAGGATTGATTTTACGGCAACAGACCCGGCAACGAATAAATGACAACGATTGGAAAGTTGGATCTTGGAACGTGAGAACTTTGAATGAACCCGCGCGTGTTGGGATCCTGGCTCGTGAACTGCGGAATGTCGGCGTGAACGTGGCACCTATCCAGGAAATACGCTGTCCGTGAACTGGAGAACGTGAATTCCGTGCGGTGGACCCCGACAACACTTCATTCAAGTACCACATCTACTACAGCGGTGGCGACAGAGCAGAACGTGGAGTTGGCTTCATAGTGATTGGGAAGCAGAGGAAGCGAATTATTCGGTGGAAACCGGTAAGCGACCGAATCTGTGTGTTGAGAAAGAAGGGCAAGTACTTCAACTACAGTAGGGTGCGGCTTATTTTTCAAAAGTTCTCAAAACCAAAAATTCGTGTGCTCTACTGAATTCAAATCACATTAAAAGAGAAACCTCAAAATCTGAGCCAAAAATATTAACATTTAGAGGTGGCGCAAGCGTTTTGAAGGTGAATTTTCAAGTTATAAAAAATGACCTTCAGTGAAGTACATATAACTTTGTTATTTTTCAACTGATTTTGAATCTTTTAGCACCATTATCTTTCAAATTAAATTTATGGAAACTTTGTTGAACACCAAATTTGTATAAAATCAAAACTTGACAAAGTTAAAAATACTTTTATCGAAATATTTCCTCATTTAGCTAAAAAAATACTTTTTGTTTGACCATAACTTCATAAATACTCAATCGATTCTGAATCTTTTTACATGTTTTTGAAGCAAATTTAGTTGTTTTCAAACTGTGCATACAAAATATTTTTCTAAAAAATGGTTTTACTTAGTTATTCTACAAAAACTACCCAAAAACGTGATTTTATATTGAAAAAATCAAACTTCTTTGGATTTTTTTAAGTTTTTTTCGCCGGGAATTGCATGTTTTCTATTAAACTTAAATTTATAAAGCATCTTGCCTTAATTACGAGTTGAATAGTGCACATATGTTTTAAAAAATGCAAACATATTTTTGTTTCAAAATTATTTAAAAAATTGTTGCAAAGTCCTTCCCAAAGGCTACACAAATGAGAAAAAATCAGTTTCAGCTTTAGAGATAATATTTAACTGGCAAAAATTTAAAAAAAACTTGCATTTTTCATTAAAAACTAATGTTTTGTGAAGTTTTTGCTGAATAACTTGGTCAAGGCATTTGTTTTGTGAAATGTGATGTATGAGAGGTTTGAAAACAATTAAATTAGCTTCAAAAACATGTAAAAGATTTGAAATTGGTTGAGTAATCATGAAGTTATGGTCAAACAAAGTTGAAATGTTTAGTAAAATGAGGAAAAATTTGAAGTAAATTACTTTTTACTAAAACTTGTTTTGATTTTAGTCAAATTTGATGTTCGACAAAGTTTTTCATAAATTTAATTTTGAAGGTATTGATGCTAAAAGTTTTAAAATGGTTTGAAAAATAACAAAGTTTTATGTACTTCACTGAAGGTCATTTTTTTAAAATCTGAAAATTCACCTTTAAGACGTTTGCGCCACCTCTAAATGTTGATATTTTTGGCTCAGATTTTGAGGTTTCTCTTTTAATGTGATTCGAATTCAGTAGAGCACACGAATTTTTCGGTTTTGAGAACTTTTGAAAAATAAGCCGCACCCTAAACTACAGCCTGATCAGCATATATGCGCCAACGAACGCTGAGCCCGATGACATGAGGGATGAATTCTATGAGAGCCTGGATAAGGCCTACGGAGAGTGCCCAAAACAAGATGTCAAGATAGTCATCGGCGATGCATATGCGCAGATCAGGAAAGAAGATATCTTCCGACCCGTCATTGGAAATCCTCCATTCCGTTACCAATGATAATGGCCTGCGGCTAGTAACCTTCGCTGCTGCTAGAGGAATGGCAATCAGCAGTACCTACTTCGCACGAAGGAATATCCGCAAACACACCTGGTGACACCCGATTGGCGATGCCTGCTTTAAAATAGATCACGTGCTGGTTGATGGGCGACATTTTTCAGATATCATGGATGTCAAGACCTTCCAAGGCCGTAATATCGACTCGGATCATTATCTTATTGTAGCTAAAATTCGGACGCGGTTATCCAGCGTCACGAGTTCCAGAACAAACAGAACGCTGCGCTTCAATATACAACGCTTGTCGACTGATAGGGTAGCTGCACAGTACCGCCAGCAGCTGGATGAGCAGTTGGGAAGAATCAACGTTTCTGGAGATGTCAACAGCCTGACCCTATCCACGAATCTGTGATAACAACGGCGCGGGATGTGATTGGCACTGGTCAACCACAAAGGCGGAACGACTGGTTCGATGAAGAGTGCCAGAAAGTGACAGACGTGAAAAATGTCGCCAAGAGCCGTATGCTCGTGGCAGAACAGAGAGCGGTAACGAAAGCCGAATCCATCGCAGAAAGGAAAGGTAGCTGACCGATTAAACGGCAGTGGCAGCCAGATGGAAGTGGCCCTTTCAGCAGTTGTGAAAATGTAAATGTAGCGAGAAATATTGTGAACACTGATGATGACGAAACGTGGACTCATCGACCATTGGGGAGGTTTTAAAAGGCTGTTGGGAAAGACAAAATCCCGGCTTCTCAAGCACTGAAGTGACCAGTC
This sequence comes from Aedes aegypti, assembly GCF_002204515.2. NCBI lineage: Eukaryota > Metazoa > Arthropoda > Insecta > Diptera > Culicidae > Aedes > Aedes aegypti. The sequence continues at coordinate 11,103 of NW_018734809.1, forward strand.
GATCCTTCAAGTACTTCTGAAGGTATGGGAGGACGAAGAAATAATATTTATTTATTTATTTATTTATTTATTTGTATCACCGCCTTCGACATAGAGCCGTACAGACTGTATAACTTAAAATTATGCTTTCGAATGTTACAATGCGTTTCTATTCTATTGTGAGCAACATTTACTGTGATACATACAACATTCGAATTAAAAACAAACAGGAGCACGAACTTAAAGCAAAAACAACACAGTTCTCTTCGGTAAATCAAACAAAACAGAAACACTTTTAAACTATAATATAATAACAATTAAACTGTTTCAAAAACCTCAAAACATGAATTAATACCGCAACAACATGTTTTACATTATCCAATCCAGCAATCACAATTCGAAATAATTTGGAATATATTATAGTAAAACAAACACATACAATCGATTCATCAATCAATATCATTAGAGTTAACATTCAAATAGAAGGCTTCCACGTTTCACTCATCCGGTTACGAAACTCGCGAAATTTAATTCCCTTCGGCCATGTAGAAGCGCTCAATGCTAGTGGTTTTAACTTCACATTCAAGAGAACTTTGAAAGATACGTAATCCAATGTGTTCGTGTTCTTGTGTTTTGAAACAAGCTTCACTACTTCCTTACAACAAGAAATAGGAATATGCCAATGAGCGTGATACCATCTCACTTATAACATTCTCAGTTACGCTTCTATCGATATTGGTGAGGTATATCGAAAACGATTCGCTTTCAGGCATCTGTTCGGAACACTGCGACGACTCCGTTGGTAGTCTTCCACACGAGCTGATTTCATCAGATCCATCCAAAACATTGGGCGATGACGTAGGCGTAGAATGACGAAACGGAGTTGCTGCTTCTAGTTTCCGCACGACATTCGCGAGGGTTTTGGAAATTTCTGCTACGGTGGACTTGAGATCATTAATTTCATCTTCAGTCGATCTGAGTGATTCTGTGGTTGTAGACACATCGACATGCATTCGCTCTCTTATTCTACAAAAGAACACCATACAAGCATCGCAGATCCAAATAATGTTGGTCGATAGAGCACACAAGGCGGTTTCTGTGATACCAACACAGGTGGCATGAAACAATTTGGCGCACTGTCCTTCACACACCGTATATAGTTCACTGTCAACATTGATTTGGAAAGAGCATTTCTCACAAAACTTTGCCATTGCGATATTTAGCTTCAACGCACGATTTTTCTTTGTCAATTTTTCCAACCGGTGAATTCTATGCAATTAACGTTATACTCTGGAATAAATAGCCCAGCGACTCATGAACAATCTGCTTCAATATCGAGGATTTTAGACAAACGGTTTTGCACTATAATTCGATATTATACGGTCAATCAAGAAGGAAGGGCACAGACCCGAGTGTGCCAATGACAAAAGGATTACCCTGCTGAATTTGGCGTACAAAATAGTGCCACGCATCCTGTTTAACAGACTGAGACCGATCGAGGAGTTCTTCGTCGGGAATACCCAGCTGGTCTTCGTGAGGACCGATCGACGAGGGAACAGATGTTTATCTTGCGAATGATCTTAAATAAATTCCGGGAGTATAACTTGCCGACCCACCATCTGTTTATAGTTTTGAAGGTAGTGTACAATTCAGTGAGAAGAGATGAGCTATGGCATAAATGGTTTTCTGGCGAAACTAATTAGGCTGATACGTGCAACGCTGGATGGTTTGAAATCAAGTATTCGGATTGCAGTCGAGGTGTCAACCTCGTGTGACGTTAAACAGATTAAAGCAAGCAGACGTACTTAGGAATTCACTGTTCAACATTGCACTCAGGGTACTATGATTAGTTCTGGAGTGCAGAGGCACGTCACATGGTTGCACATGATTTTGGCTTTGCGGACGATAAACGACCTTATTGGAATCGATCACAGGTCACACGGATAAAAATCTGATTCCCACACCATGATTTACAAGTCATGAAATTCATAAATTGGTTAGGCCATGATATCAGGACGACAAATCATGGTTCCTGGAGCCATAATCATGATTCTTCATAAACGCAACATCCAGAGCGACAACACAAAGCGGTGCACTTTGCTTCAAGTCATTCGCATCGATCACCCATTATACATCACGATAGATTGGTACTGTGGTTAAGTACGTGGCTCTCAATCAGAAGGTTCTTGTTTCGAATCTTGCTCTTCAATATTTTGTTTTTTTTTTGTTTTCATTTTATTGGGATGGCTGACAGAAATAGGTAGTGCTTCGTGAAGCCCAAGCAGGACAGTTCGGTTTTGCGTCGTCCGATTGATTTTGCTGACGGATTCGCGCGTTTTCGTTGCCGGAGAATTTTTTCCCCCTGTTTTGGAGCGTCTTGCTGGGTAGTGCTTCGTCAAGCCCAAGCAGGACAGTTCGGTTTTGCGTCGTCCGATTGATTTTGCTGACGGATTCGCGCATGTTTTCGTTGCCGGAGAATTTTTTTTCCCTCTGTTTTGGAGCGTCTTGCTGGGTACGTATTTGGGAAGGCCCAAGCAAGACGGTTTATTTTCGGGACGCCAAGAAGTTTTGCTGTCAGTGTCAGTTTTGTGTTCAGTCGAGAATGGATTACCAACTGGTGAGTTCGTTTCATGCTTATGATAACACATATTTTCTTGAAAGCGTAACTTTTATGTAATATTAAAACAAACTTTGTATGGTTTGTCACTATATGTGTCGGCATTATGCTGTTTTCTTATACAATTTGAATATACATATAGTTTTCTCTTTTTGACATTATTAAAAATTATCTTTTGAATTGTTCGACATTGTGAATGTTGACGTATTTTTCTAAAACTTCTACCATATCGAGACAAAATGCACAGTAATACTCATATGTAATTTTTAAACAAACTATTTATGGTTCGTCACTACAAGTGTCGGCATTATTCCTGTTTCATATAAAGTTGAAATATATACATGTAATTTTCAGTTTTCGTCATTAATAAAAACGTCTTTGAATTGTTCGACTTTATAGATGTTGACGTATTTTTTTCCAAAAACTTCTCGAGACAAAAATACAAAACTAGCTTTAAATACAAGTCGTATATTTCCCCCTTGTCCATGGATCGCATCACCGACCAGAGATGACTCCCAGATCTTTTCCTCCCTCACTAATAAACACCCTTCCCGTGGTGATTGTGGAGATGCAGAGGTATTCTCGGTCTCTAGAAGCAACAATCATTACACCCTAACATTCCTTCCCCATCGCAACTGACTGTAAGGACTTGGCCGGCGCCGTTATTGATCAATAATATTAGATCTGCTAAAATTGCACTTAGAGAGTAAGCGGAAACTCCCATCCCTTATTCATTTGGATCGTAGTGCAATTCTTACCAGTTCCGATCAATCACGGAGTAGCAACCATTGACATGTACAGTCAGTCTATGCTATGCTATGCTATGCTATGCTATTGGGATGGCTGACAGAAATATAAATAGATCCGAAATGGATGCGCGAATCATGATTTTCGAGCTTTCGATGCATGATTTCGAGCACGCTGCTGCAACTTGTGTCGCATTACGACAATCTGACTCATGATATCGTGAGCTTAAATCATGGTGTATTTTCATAAGATGAAAACACACTGGAATCATGATATCCGGGTGCATAATCATGATTTTGGATTCTGATTTCTACCCGTGCAGTGGAAAAGGCCTTCGTACCTCTGAAGAGGGAGACAGCGAGGATATTACTGACCATTACTTCTACCAAACCGTAATAGATGGCTATAGGTAGAGAGAGATGTGGCCCTAGTGGTGTTGGTGCTAATGTCATGTTTGATGGGGATGTGTTTAAAGTTGTTGAAAAATTTGTTTTTCGTAGACCTCGCTGCAGTGAGGACAACTGATTTTGTAAACATAAGCCTTGTTCAGTGTGTACCGGATCCTTGACAGAGCCTAACAAAGTCTTGAGTTGGTTGTATCTGCTGGAAAACACCAAATCGATTCCGAAATTCCTTAGCTTTGGGTGGAGCTGTTTGCTGATGTATGGGACGGAGACTCTTTTGATGATATGAGTGTCGTCAACGCACTCCGTATGTGCTCCTTTTGTCGATGATGGCTTTTATCGTCCTTTCCTTGTATCCGTTGATCCCAGCCGTCTCGTAAATATATTCCAGTTTCTGTGTCTTTCTATCTTCGCTGAGGGGAAGAGTCTGCATCCTGTGGACCATGTGGTGAAACGCTGCTATCTAATGCTGGAACGAATGATTCGACTCGCTGTTTGTAACGCTTAAAAACGGTAGTTTTCCACCCCTCTGCTCCTCCTGGGTGTATGTTGCGCAGACGCATGAATCACGAATTAAATCAAGTGTATAAAGATGCGAATATTAGTAAACATTTAAAATACGGCAGACTTCAGTGCGCTGGTCACTTAGTGCTAATGCTGGAAGAAATAATTGCGAAAATAAAATTCAGCAAGACCTGGATACAGGGTAGGCAACTTCGTGGTAGACCACGAGTACGGTGGCTGTATCAGGTGGTAGAGAACGTTCGGGGCAACTCGGGGAGCTCTACAATTCGCAATACGAGATGAAAGCATCGTACCCTCGTAGACTCGAATATGTCTGGCAATAGTGCGATGATACGCTGTTGCCACAGGGTAGGTACTTGAATTTATCATTCATTTTTTCTCAAAAACTTATCCGTTTATGGAATGGGAAGAAAAGGTATCGACATTTTAAAAATTCTGGAGGAAATAAGAGAAAAATGGTCTGTGGCCCTCAACGGGGCAAAGGTTAATACACTTCAACATATCGTCCATTTAGATTGTTATGATCATTTGTCATAGTAACTCATTTTTTGATATGTATTTGATGTAAATAAGGTATCAATAATTTAAAACGAAACGCATTTAAAAATAAATGTACTTTCGGAACAGGAATAAACTCCATCGAAAACCAATTCACCAAGTTTTTGTTCATCATTTATGAAACAGTTTTCCCAACAGCTTGAACTGTCTAGAATGAAGAACTTTATATTAAAGTTTTAGTAGCTGTCGTATTTTTTAATATGTTTCGCTGATTTTAACTCTAAATTATCGAATTTACAGTTTTTTTTCAAGATTTCTTCTAAAGGCTTCGAATATTCCATCGGAAACTATTTCAAGGATTCTTACAAATGCTATTTCAGGCTTTTTTAACTGATTTGACCAGCAACTTTATAAAAATTGCAATAACAATTGCCTGAGAAATTCCTCCAGTGAAATATTCATTTTTATATAATATTATCCTTTTATTCTTGGACGAAAATACTGAAGCGATTTTTTGGACGAGGGAAAATTAAAATTGATTGACAGACATATGAATTGTTTATTCGGCAAGACTATGTTGAGACTCGCCAGTTCGAATCCTGCCTGTCGAGGATTGTTTCGGGTTTGGCTTAGAGATCTTCATGCTTGCCAAACGTTATTCATATGCAAAGATGGTAAGTTGACAAAGAAAGCTTTCAAATAATAAATGTGAAAGTGCTCATAAGAACACTAAACTGAGAAGAAGGCTCTGTCAGAGTTAGGGCGTAAGATCAGAAAGAAAAAGCAAGAATGCAGCCATGATAATAATCACTATTTAAATCGGTCGATTCCATGATCGGCAAGGGCAGACAATTTCACTGGAGTTGCCGTCAATCCTTAAATTGCTTTAGCTATTAAACGAGGAAGTAGTTAACCATTATCGGCATGAAAGACCCAATAATCCGTGCACACGAAATCGGTAGGCATTTCTTCCGCTCTATCTCTCTGAGTGGCAATTGTTCCGTAACGCAGCAATGACCTCACCACCTCCCCGGGTCAGCCAGGCTAATTTATTCGTCCACGTCCTGTTTGCATCATTAACATAACCGAGCGGCGTTAATTTTCGGTACCAAAGCCAAATTGTGAGTCAGCAAACTCTTCACCATATCGCCACCCGTTCCCGTATGCGATATAGAGGAACGGACGGAGGATTGCCTCTCTTTCACATGAGCGCCACGTCACAGACAAACGGACGTAACACTTAGATCTTGGTGATCATAATGTACGAAATTCTATTTTGGGCAAAAAAGCCTACAGGAGGCGCTAATGTGAAACGACAAATAAGTACGAAAAAACAATGCGCGCGCTTCTGGTTATGACGTATTTAACATAACGGATTTAAATTGATCTTTAAATGAGTGTTCTATGAAAATTTCGTCAGTTTTACGTCTGTTTGTCTGTGGCCACACTCGTTGAGGTACGACTTACCTCCTATCATGCTCGTCACTCAACGAGACGACATACCTACGATCAAAAACCGACCCAACTGCGAGCGAGAAGGAGCGATCGCCGAAAGGCGAACAAAAAGGAAGGCCGAAGACACACTTTAGCATAAAATAATCTTCTGTTTAGCCCAAAAAGTGTCATATATCCGCGCAATTAAACCATTTACTCAAACGTAAGCGCAAACAAGGGCTCGTTGTGTAGTTAGCTTGGGGAAGCGGACGGATGGTCTTTCCTTTTCCTGCGCGATCGGCTCTACGCCGAAAAAAAAAAGCGGCGAAGCGTTGACCCCGGGTGGTGTGCGGTACGGTATTGCACGACGAAGAATAACAACGATGACGGTTGTTTGTCGTGGACACGGAGCGCTATCCTGGCGACGTATACGTCGACGATAAGACAGGCATTAACCTTTGCTTCGCTTATTCAACGAGTGATGACACGGCGATCATGATGATAAACATTCCTATTTCATTTTAGTTCTCATTTGTTTCGTTTTTTTTAATTACAATATTTTGAGCCGAAATTTTAAAAGATTAGCATTGATTACCATCAACCTCTCCTCTTCTTCTTCTTGGTATTATGTTCTCACAAACTGCTTTTCAGCTAGGTGTTCTAAGAGCACTTTCACTGTTATTAACTGAGAATTGTCTTTGCCAAAGTACCATGTATACTGTGATAGGTAGAATGATGCTCTATGCCTAAAGAAGTCAAGGAAATTTCCATATAGAAAAGATCCTCAACCAACCGGGAATTGAACCCAGACACCTTTAGCATGGCTTTGCTTTTTAGTCGTGGACTCTAAGGCTAAGGAAGGTTCCCCAACAAATGATCAAATTTACAGCGTACTGGTACGCCATATTTTTGAGAATTTAACATTCTACTTAAAAGCTGTATTCTACATAAAAGCTTTATTTTTACGAATGTTCTGTAAGTATTTATAGTGGCTTGAGTTCTATTCTTAAATGTTTTAATAGTTAAGGTTAAATGAGTTGAAGTTCAATTTACAAACTCCGTTTTTATGCATGATCGGTTCCCACTCCTCGGGAGCTAACGTAGTACATCTATATAATAAAAAATGGAATGGTGTTTGTATGTCACGAAATGATGCGTAAGTCTTTAGTATTTTCCACAACTTTCAGTCTTCTAACCAACGGGTCGGATTCGTAGTTAAAAGGCAGTCGTCTTCCAACCAGCGAATCCCAGCTGTAATGGGATCCTTCTTTGTCGGTAATTAATCACTCTTGTAGTGCTGGTGACTTCCGCTGGAGAATGTGGTACAACTATAAACGGAGTTTTCAATACGTTTTCAGTTTCACTACAATATACATGCTACCATCGAGTTTGATACTAATCGCACGGATTGCAAACCCTCATCAATGTCCGTTTAAAACAAATAGCACTTTCCAGTGATATTTGTTCAGAGTTCAGTTAAATTGAAATTTGTATTTCGAAGAATGTTTTCTACTTACTATCAAAGTGCAACGATCAACAATGAATAATGCCATGGCGACGATAGCAACAGCCAGAGGAGGAAAAATCACAAAAATAAACTCGCAAGCTGTCACTTCTACCTCCACTGCAGATGACCTCACCTCGCACCCACTGACTGCTTAGATTGCTGAACCTCCCTTCAAGAAATCTTGATCCAAGCCGAAGCCTATCTTCTGAAAGTGGGCTTTGAAGAACAACAGAGTAAGTGTCGCTGTACAGGAAAAATGTTTTCATATTGGCAAATACTCGCTGTACCGTCATGTATCACTTGGTGGTGTAGTGGTATGGTGCCGAGTTATAAATCCAAAGGTCTCGTGTTCGAGACTTGCTGGAATATATTTTTTTAAGTTCTATCGAATTTCTTTATATTATTTTTTCGAAATAATTTATATTTTGTGGCGTTGTATTGCTAACCACGGAAAGTCTGAAAAAGTTGTGCAACCTTGATATGTATATAACATTTTTTAATAAGATTTTTACACACGTTTCATAAATATTTGAAGAAAATCATTGCAAAATCTTGATGATATACTTGGAAAACCCGTTGAAAAATCTTGGCAAAAACCGTCAAAAAGGGTTTTAGTGATTTTCTAATAAGATTTTTGGTCGAGTCTTTGAATCATCTTTTTCAGACTCCTCGTGACATTTTGACGTATGATCCGTTGCAAAATCTTACACACATAGCAGTTTTTAGAAACATCGTCGGCGATTTGTTGGGAGATTTCAGTGATGATTTTGAGGTCATTGCCATCCAGTTTTGGAGATACCAGCAGTTGGATTATTTAATGATTGTAGTCAACAGCTAAAATATCGGAACTAAGAAAAAAACCTTATGTTCGCATTAAAAATCACATTGGTCAATATAAGCCACCAGAACCAGTTTGAGCAACATTTTTAACATTGGATCTTAAACTGGCCAATTACATTGATGGTACCGGGTCATTTGGCCGAACGCCGTTTGGCCGAATGCCGTTTGGCCGAACGCCGTTTGCCCGAACGCCGTTTGGCCGAACGCCATTTGGCCGAAAGGGTCATTTGGCCGAATACCATTTGGCCGAATGCCGTTTGGCCGAATTTTAAAAAAATAGTGAACTACAATTACCATGCATTTTGTAATCAATTTCAAAACTGAATTTCAAAGAACAGTTTAGAGGAACATCCTAGATGTAAGCGATTTTTCACTTCTTTGCTAGCGGAAATAGCTGCCAGCATAAATTTTCGTATTGCATTTGTAGTCAGTCAGCTTCTGACAGTTACTAAAACGGTTTACGACTTATTCGTCCTTCTGTAGCATCAGTTTGCTTTAATCATCCTGATCGTACTTAGTAAATTAATTAATTTTTAGCAACCACAAGTTTGGTTTCTTCTCCACAACTGTGAAACAGTGAGCTTATTTGATGTAAGTATTTTCCGACTCGTCCGGTTTACTGATATACGCAATCAACGGTACAGAGTTCAGTTAACACTTTGTAATATTAATCTTGCTGGAGAATGATATCACATCATCTCTTGTGTTAAAAATTATATGTTTTTAATAAAACTCTTTACTTAGACTGAATTCCAATAACTATGAAAAATATTCAAATATGAAAGAACAGCATATGATCAAAAGAAGGAAAAATCTCTTATAAATTTTAAGCAAGTGTAACGCAAATAACTGTCACATCAGTATAACTACAAAGAACTGCCGATGATTTAAAGAAGGTAAAATTCCCTTTGAAAATATAAGCTAAATTATTTCCAATAAAAATGAACCAGTACGAATCGAAAGAAAAGCCTATGTTTGATAGAAGGAAAAAATTCTGATGAAAATATAAAAAAAACTCCAAACCCTAACACACCGTTGGTAATCTACGGCTTAGAGTCTTGACGCGAGCTCACAACTTCGTCCGGAATGAACGGATCGTATTGATTATGCTCGTGGAGCACTTATATATCGACAAACATGATATCCCGCCTCATCGTAAAGATCAACATATTGATTAGTTGATCAATTATTGGGCCACACTTAAGATAATGCTTCACATCAGTGTTGAAAAAAAAGAGATATTTTTGTTCGTTATTCGGCCAAACGGCATTCGGCAAAATGACCCGTTCGGCCAAATGGCATTCGGCCAAATGGCGTTCAGCCAAACGGCATTCGGCCAAACGGCGTTCGGCCAAATGGCCGGACACCACATTGATTTCTCCTGGGAATGGCCAAATAAAGAATACTCTGGTCAAATTAGGTGTATGAAAGGTAAAACTAAAAGGATTTTTTTTTCCTTAAATATGAATGTAGCTCTAACGTGTGAATGTGTGCGACTTAATACGAGATGTTTTATGCTTATTTGTTGTATAAAACGATGTATAATCCACTATGACTACAATTGGGGATATGCCAATGCCGTTGCTTCTACCCTGTAGGAACACGAATTAGAAATATACCGCAACTAAAAGAACAGCGTACTCTTGATCGTCTGAACTTTTTTTTACGATCCAGCCGCAGTCATATTCGTTACAAAGTTAACATTAATGGGGAAAAAATATCCCGCCAAAATAATATCACGAGTTTTCAAATGAATAACAGAAGTTTGTCTATGTTTAAGTGATATATATCAGGAGCAACTAAACATATTGCGTGTGCTTGCTATCTAGTTCATATTTCGTGTTCAAAATTGAAGATTCTGTTCTTTTCGGTGGTGGCTGCGCTCATAATCAGTTACTCTTAATAACTGGATGAAAACTCAGGCTGAAAAACGAATTTCAGTTTCCCAAGCTAGGGTGCAGAACCACTTGGACACTTCCATGATTCACTTTGGGATGGAGGTTTTTCTCGTTAGAATTTTCTGAGACTTTGCAATGAGAAGCGCATCAGTACGACGCATATTGTGACCAAATATGAACTCTGTAGCACTGCCGAAGTGAATCAGAAGTGCGAAGAATAGGATCCGGCTGGGAGGGAGAAACCGATACAAAATTTCTGTACGTCAAGGTGAGCCGAGATTTCTGCTGTCACGAACTGTCACTGTGAGCCCAGATCTTGAAGAGTGGACAAACATGGAAAAAGCGCGTAATTGATTAAAACTTATTTCTGCATTTCATCCAAGTTGACAACAATCGGTTGAAAATCAATTCCTGCACGTCAAAAAGCAATGTCACGATAGAATCTTTTATTATGATTGAATATTAGTGTTGAAACACGCATCTTTTAACTCTTTTCAAATGAAAATGAAAATAAAATGCACAGAAAACTATGGTCCTTTTCCCATGTTTGTCCAGGGAGATCGAATGTGCGCAACAAAAGAAAATTAGCGATTTTCCCCAAGCCTGCCTTGATTGTCGTTGCTGAGCTGGAGTAATCTTGCAGTTTGGAAAAGTTTTGTTTTATATTTCGTGTGTGGTATCTGTGCCTCCCTCCCAGGGATCCGGCTCCCTATAACTGAGTTATCTCTAAACGTGGAATTCTCTTCTTTATCAGTTGATGAATTTTCAAATCAATAACGAAAGAAATTCATAGACTACAGCACTATCTATGGTCAAACAAGTAATTAGTTTAGTCCCTTGGTTTGGCTTCTCTTAAAAATAATGAATTCCGCTGAAATTTTCACAGTAGTTTCTGAGGATCCAACTGAACAAATTTTGGGTGTAGTTGAAAACTTTTACGGCTTGTTTTTTTACCCTTATGTAAAGCTTTTTGATTTAAAGCGGTTAAATGAAGTTGAATCGTGTTTAGCTTTTACAGTACTAAGTGCCACAACAAAGTTTAAAAAATTTCGTTCGATTTTGATGAAATTTTCAGGATAAATCACAGTTGAGTTATATATTTGAATGAATCAAAAACTTTAAATTTTAAAATTATTCAGGAATGATGGACAAAAGCAAAAATCAATGTAAAATGCATCTATTTGAATAATAAATCACCCTTTTAAGTTTGGAGACTCAAATGCATAAGTTGTCAATTTTCTAAGAAAGTTCTAAAAATCGATTTGACGATGGCGAAACTAGAGATTTTAAAACTTTGTTGTCGGCACCCACTACTGTAATTTGCTCAACTATTTCTTACAATATAAGTCATTGAAGCAGCAAATACTTCAAATTTATGCAACTATGATAAAGTGGCCAGACGTCCCGGATTGTGCGGGACAGTCCCGGATTCAAGCCACTTGTCCCGCATTACTAAGCGTCCCGGAAAACGTCCCGGATTTGATAGATTGCCAATAATAATTGTTATGCTATCATTTGCTTGCCATTCCAAATTTTGTCATGATTTTAAAATACCAGTACAAATTATGAATATTTTTTATCCTCATGGTAGACAATAGAACAACAACAAAACAATCACGAGCTTGTTTTCTTTCTGGTTTTAACTTTTGACAAAGAAGATAAAATGCTTATAAAATTTAAAAAAAATGCAACTACAGTGTTGTACTACTTTTATTGTCGTATTGGAAAATACTTGAGACAAAACCAATACTTTTACAGAATTTACTCTTCATCTTATGTCATTTGGCGTAGTCAGACCAGCACTGTTTGCAATGGTTATGTGGAAACCCGAGGAGGAATAAATAACTCCCCAATAACTTATGCATACCATATTTTGGTATCATACCAAAATTAGGTATTGTTCAGTTGTTAATACCTCAATTTGATATTATAATGGTATTGAAAAAAATCTTTAAAACAATTAAAAATACTTCATTGAGGTATTAGACAGCTATTGAGGTCTGCTGGAGGTATTGAAGTACTATTGAAAATTTTTAACTTTTATATGAAAATCCATCAAGTATTATTGAGGTATTACAATACCTGATCTAATTATCAGTTTGGTGTTCGTAGAATATACTTGAGATATTATTTGAGGTATTTTACCTCTTATGCAGGGCTCATTCATACCTTATTCAGGTTGTAAGTATTGGAAATTATCTGGTATGGAATACCTTAGTTTGGTATTCAGAAGTTATTTTCTTCTGCTAGGGAAGAAATACAAATTTTTTAATTATAAAAAACTGGGTGCAGCTGGATACTGTTAGCAAGAGATTTATGTGTAAGAAACCGTAATTGAACCGATACCAGTAGTTGTTATGAAAAGTACCGCTAAGGTTGCAGGACCAATTCCTTGGCAATTCCTCGTATTTGTTGGACAATCGATCTAATTGTATGCCATACGTAGTGAGAGCCCTTGCGTTTAGGTGGAAACTGCAGAAAAAAAAAAACAACAGAATACAATAGATATACGGGGCCCAGATAGCCGTAGCGGTAAACGCGCAGCTGTTCAGCATGACCATGCTGAGGGTCGTGGGTTCGAATCCCACTGGTCGAGGATCTTTTCGTAAAGGAAATTTTCTCGATTCCCAGGGCATAGAGTAGCTTCGTACCTGCCACACGATATACACATACAAAAATGGTCAATCGGCAAAGAAAGCTCTCAGTTAATAACTGTGGAAGTGCTCATAAGAACACTAATCTGAGAAGCAGGCTTTGTCCCAGTTGGGACGTAACGCCATAAAGAAGAAGATATACAATAGAAATTTTGTAGCTCGTTTAGAAAAGCAGGTTTACAACAGGAAAATGGGATTAAAAGTAGTCATCGAGCGTTTAAGCACTTTCTTTTTATAATTATAATTTTCACAAAAACCTTTCTCATAACTGCTTTTATTGCGAATTCTTTAGAAGATTTTAGACTTGAGCTACCCGTCCAGCTGAATTTTCTTACTTTATCACCGCCAATCATGAGATTTTGCAATTATTTTCAATGCATCTACTCTAATATGGTCAAGAACAGCTAGGTACTACACAAAGTATTTTCAATCTGATTCATAAACAGCTTGATTACTATCTGAAGTGTCATTTTATGCCTTCAAAGGAAATTATTTCATGTGAAATTTTGCATTGCATTGAATACGCAGTAACCGTTTTACGCAACTTAAGTGAATACCCCTATTATTTTCTTTCAAGTAAAAATAGTTTCTAAAATAAAATGTTAACGCGTAATAAATTAAAAAAAATGAGTTTATTTTTCATGTTCATGAAGAGTGCTGCACAATTTCAGCCATAAGTTTAAACGAACTTTGGGTTTTAGGAATTAAAATTCAGAAAGAAAAGATTATATTGTGAGCGATTCTTGTGCAAATATAATAGCACTCCAATTGTTTTGGAGAGTTTTATTATGTTTCAATAAATAGACATTCATTTTAGATTACAGCTTAAAATTGATAATAACTCTAAAATTGAAAATTTACTAAAATCATTTTCTCAAAAACGTGTAGGTACACACATATCAATCACATGATTTTTTCCATTTTTCATGGATTAGAACTTGATGATGGGTTCATTCTTAGTTTTGTAGTAATGTATTGTATTGTCATTTTTTTGTAATAGTTTTGAATGCTAGAAACAAAACACGAACTTTGTGGAGTTACTGGATACATTTTTTATATTTTTGTCCCGGATTGGAGCAAAATGTATATGGTCACTTTAAACTATGAGTGTGATTTCTCGGACCCCAACGTGACACCCGCTATACAGTTCTCGTCAGCTGTATTCTTCCGCAGGAGAATATAGATACAGTTAGGTGTACGGATGGACTCAACGGCGCGTGACGACGTGTCCATTCGCACTGGTCTTTCGAACAGGTCGTCGATCAAGGAAAGTTCCTTTTGCGTGCTGCTGACTGTTGAGACGAAGACGACGACGACTAAAACGAGCGCCTCATTATTTTTATACACCATCAGCATCTACTTACAATATACATAGCTCGGTTCATTGTTTCCCATACCGCAACGGCACTAGCCTCATCATCACCTTGTGATCGAAGAAGTACACGTAGCGTGAAATCTAGATGAAGTCTGTTCAGGATTTATTATGTAATTGAATATTTTTAGTGTCCTCCAGTTCTCAAGTTTTGCAAACTGTTTCTACTAACCCTCATTGTGTTGTGTGGTTCATACATACCCTTTTTTTTGAGAGCAAGAACAACCACAGCGATGGTGGGTAGGCAGCGGACAAAGCACCGGTTTTCAACTCGATTTAATGATCATGGGAAAATGCCCTTATCTTTCGTATAATTCATAATTTTTCTCCTCTATTTACGGCCAAGTTCCTACCAGTCCGAGACAGCGATTAAGTCACCAACTGATAATGGAGCATTCGAGATATGCATGACTCTATCTTTTCTATGGTAAGCCTGTATGGGTTGGCGAGAAATCCTACCGCTTCAGACGGGACGAACCCGAGCTAACATTGGAAGAATAGAAAAAAGCGCCTATGTGGACCAACGTCAAGAAACACAAACGATAAAGTGGAACATCTTCGTCGTCATCGTTGGAGCTGGCAATTGAACACGGTAAGGTACCCCTCCGAGCTACTTGCTTACTAGTAGGGGAGTATGGCCCAATACGCATCTTTGGGATAAAATGACCCGACTCATTGAATCATTCCTAGAAAGATTAAATTTGTATTATTTGCCAAATGATGTCAAAATATGTTAACATTAGAGCTATTGGCAAGCCTTGTATAAAAGCTCATAGATTTTCCTTAAAATTTCTGGCGAAATTGAAGTTTTTTTTTTCAACTTTTTGCCAAAGTTATAAGATTTGTCGATGATTTTTATTAACGAATAAGCGTGTCCATGCAAAGGAGAATGATCATTTAGTAAAATACCTATAAGTAAATGAAACTCGAAATTTACTATACCATATAATTCCCCTAGAGTTATTATCCTTAGACTGGTACGCGTATTTAAACGTCAACTGTAAGGCCGTTTTCAGTGTAGAATACTAGACTCGACTACGAAATTCGAATGTAGTTCCTTAAAACGACACAAACTATTAAAGTGGCATTCTGTACCACTTTACCCTACACAGTTCGGTCTGGTGTTCCATACGCAGGAATGAGGTTGTGTTATCCAAATAAAGGAGCTTGCTCACCAAACAGAAATAAAACGACGCAGGTTCGGTGTTGGGTTTGCTGCGCGCAAAGGAATTCTCATCATGAAATTTATATAAAAAAATGTGCGTGCTGTGGTAAAAACT
>NW_018734810.1:0-67323 GCF_002204515.2 Aedes aegypti
AAACGCCAACTTTTTGTGTTCACGCCTCTATCTCTTCGACATAATATTTTATGGAAAAGTGAACAACCTCTGCTCATGTGAAATCCTTTCAGCTACAACTTTTCTGAAGACCACATTTTGATAGAACTTAAGAATAAATTGCTATTCCTAATCATAAACTAGGTTTGCATTTTGCACTGCTCGGAAGGCAACAGTAGTGCTCCTGGCGGGTAGAATAGATCAAAGTAATCCAGGCTACTTGTTCTACAGCAAAACAGCAGTGTTGCTCTGAAAGTATTGCTGTTTGCGTTTGAGCTGCAAATCTTGACAAAACGTCCTCCAAATGCGGTAACACAAAACAATCAAAGGACACCTAGCAACGATTACAGAAATCACCGCCGCCCTAGCAAGAAAAATCTATCTTTGACATCGCATTTCTTGTGAAATATCTTACCGCATTTGGTGTTCCCGCATTTGATTTTTGCATTTCAAACGCACACATCAATAATTGAATGATCATCTCAGCATGGTTTAGACCTGAGAGAGACTCGCGAAGAGGAAAATTATCAACGTCATATGCAGCCCAGATTCCCCTCTCACGAAACGTCAAATGCAGCCCACCGTTTTTATGGCTGAAAAAGTGAAAAGTATTGTGTTCAAAGTAAACTATTATTAAAAACTTCAGTAGGTGGAGCAGTTTTTTCTAAAGTTGCTGATAAATCTAAGCAGAAGATTAATTATTTCTAATGTCTGCTACGTTTCCTTGGCATGAAATTTCACTCAAACGGCTATTTATGATTCGATGTGATGCAAACTCAATCATTTTTTGCTGAGAGGTTCATGTGAGAGTTTGAACAGCATGCGCATAATTGGTATAAACACAAAGTGGAATAAGAAAAAACTCAGCAATCACAGAAAAAGAAGACCGTCTTCGCGAGTCTCGTCTCAGGTTTAGACCAGTGTTTCCCAAACTTTTTTGGCTTTCGCCCCCCTGGTATGAAATTTAAACAATTCAGCATTGTTTTTTCAGAAGGGCTTATCTGCAATCGTCAATTTCTCTTCATCGTTGCACTCTTTGCGTTATTGCAGAAAGCAGATTCTCTATCCGTAACATATTTTTGTGCTGAAGAATGAAGAATCACTATATTTTGTTTCATTAACAAGAAATATTGCTGATTTATCCAGTTTTGCGAAGCTATTGATGAAAAAAGGATCGATGGAAAGAAATCGCTCATTTTGGTTAGGCCCTATTGAAGTAACAGTGTAATTTTGTATTACGCGTCAATGAAGTATGTAGTTGAAGTATGGCTCAATATCAGAAGAATACCGAAAATTGGTCAAATTGAAACGGTGTAGCAATCAATCATAATGCTTCAATAAAAATACCCCGAAAAGCGTGTATTCTACTTGTATATATCCATAAAAGAGTCATACAATATCTATCATATGCATCAATTTTGTTTGTATCAACAAATCTATTATCCTGGCTAATCTGCTATTACTGAAAAAGTTTTGGCTCACATTCTGCTTTTTTATCTTCTTTTTAAATGTTTTTTAAGTTGTTGAAATAAAATTTACGAAATTTTTGTAATACATTTCGACTGCCCCAGGGGGCGAATTTGCCCACTTTGGGAATCACTGCTTTAGACTAATCAGAGTGTCAACTCAATTTCGAACATAAACTATTATCACATCCATTTTTGGTCATTCATACATGAGACTGGCTGCTCGAAAACAAAATTATAATCTTGATCAAATCGGTTTGTAGATTATTCCAGTACTAACCTAGACAGATGGCAGAGTAATTAACGCAATCAATTCAAAAATATCTTGTCCAAAACAATCTAGAAATGGCTCGATTTCTGTAAATGTATACATGATCGAATATTTTTACCCCAGGAATAGTATTTCATAATCAATTTAATACAGTTGCAGGACTGTTACAAGAATCTTAAAATCGTATCCGCGAAAATCGCGACTTCAGAAATTTGATCCGCGCCTAGGAACTCCAATCCGCGCCTAAAAAAATCTGTTTCATTTGCATATTTAGAACTCATTATTAAAAATGCGTAAACGTGCTTGATCAAAAACTAGTTTTAAATGGTACTAAGTGATTATTTTCGCCTTATCTTAAAGTATCTACAATTGAGCAACACAAAAATACGGTAGGTATTCGGATTTCTGTCAACACTAAGGGTGGAGTTAACTCATGAAATATATTTAATTTACTCCAGTTGCGCCACTAGGTAGAAAAAAAGGCAACAGCGGAAAAATCCAATAATTCGAGTTTTTCTTGGAGAAAATCGTATTCAACAATATCACTCGAAGTTTATTTGTCATCAATACTTCAATATATTTTTTATAAAAAATCGTGCAATTCAATAAATGGTAGTGCCTAGTTTGCAACTATACTTACATGGATAGGCGAACACCATTATATCGTTTTAAAAAATAATGTTGCTAAAATATTGTTTTTTTTTTTTTATAAGATGAGGATAGTTAAACAATAAGTTTTAAATACATGAATACATTGTATGAAAACTGTTTTTATTTTTATAAAACTTCAAGTCTGAATACTCAATTAATTTGAAGGAAAAATACAAGATTGTTGTGATAATTTAATATTTTTAACAAATTTCTGTGTTTACGAAAATTGTTACATTTTTTCAGTAATATTCATTAGTTATTGGCAGTACATTGGACTATACATTTAAAACAACTCTCTCGACAATTGACACAAAATGCCCAACTCTACAGGGCAGATCTGAGTCACCTATAAAACAATTTCGATGAAATTTTACAAAGACCTTATAAATATTAAAACAAATGAAATTCCAAATTTTAACAAAAAAATATAAAAACTGGTTTGTAAACTACTCAGTTTAATTACGCGGACCTTACAATTTTACACAAAAGTATCGAAAATGTAATGTAGATACAGTTGTGTTCAGAATAATAGTAGTAAAAGCCGATTTTCATACAAAATTCTCAACTTTGGCATGCTGTAACTTTGTTTTGCTATAAGCAAAACGCATGAAATTTTGACAGACAACTCTAAATATCTCTTCAAATTCATTATCACAAAATTCGTCATAGTACTGCACACTTATAAAAACTAATATTACGTACGTTGATAAATTTGATGGCAATAAAACTTAAATATACGTCATTCTTGTAAAAATACGTCCAATGTGATTGAAAATGTTTGTGATTCGAATTATATTCAGTCCATTGTGACGGAAAATTACGTAATTTGTGACTTGGATTCACGCCATTTTACTTGCTTCAATATGTCGGGAACATATGACGTAAATTTCAAAGATTTTTGAAGTGTTTGATTGAACAGTTAGGCACCAGGTGAAATCGCTCAAAATAATAGTAGTTTTGATATCAACTGCATTATGCTTTTTAAAATTTTTCTTCATTCATCGGTGTGCAAAAGTTTTCTTCAATATTACAAATTTATAAATGATTCATTTTTATTACAACATTGTTGCTGAAAAAAAATTTACCAGGCAAAACTACTTTTATTTTGAGCGATTTCACCAGGTGCTAACTTTTTAACCGGTGTGTTGTGGTGGTGATTCAACCGTTGCACTGAATTTCAAAGCAGATCGTGAAATGGTTTTATGGTGATCAGCTTACACTGCAAGAGGTTTTATTTAGTTAAATTTACGTCAAATATGGCATTAATTAAACATACAATTTTTAGTGCTGCTTTCCATTAACTTCAAGTAATTTGTATCTTCTAGATTTACAATACTTATTCTTCACTGACCAAACTCCTAATTTGACTGCGGAGCTATCTATTATTTTAAACTTTTCTATCGATCCTAAGATTTCATAGGGTAACCAACTATGACTGCAGCACCAACACTCAGCCAAAGTGTCTGCATATTATCCGTACAAATTTTTACACGGTTCAATATTTTGACACATTATATTCATGTTCAGCAAATTTGTCACATTTCTGATTTCAAATATTTTAAAGCCAAACCAAATGTGCTGAGTGGTCTGACTGAGCGTCATTTTCTATGATTTTTAACGGAAGAGAAATGTCCTTCAAACACACAGGATTTGAACGGTATATTTTTTTATTTCCAGTTTATCTTAAAGTCATGAACCCATAGATCGCCATCAATAGAATAGAATTTTAGATTAGTGTCATTGGGAATTGAGGGAGGAACTATCTCTTGATTGATTAGCGACCCTCGAGAGAAATGACTCCAAATAAAATGAAAATGATTTACAAATAAAATGTTACTGCTTTTAATATTTCCTTAAACAGTATTTTTGATATCAGTGACTATATTAACTGAACTTTACTGTTCTCAAGGAGAAGACGACTTGAAATTTCCGTTTTAAATAGAAATTTCCTAATTATGAAATCACGACTGTATGTATATAACTGCAATTTTTGCCGCATTATTTGGGAAATTCGCTATTTTCGCGACAGAATTTTATTCACCCGCGATTTTCGCGCTTGGCTGGCCAAATCCGCTACAAATCCGCGAAAATCGCGGAATTCGCGCCTGTTGTAACAGCCCTGCAGTTGTAACATTAACAAGATCGATTTAAGTTTTATTTAATTTGCAAGATGTTAATCAAAAATCAGTTTCATATATCAATCGTGTGCTAGAACAAGGGCGTAAGTCGCAGGATCGATTCTCTTCATCGATGCTCTCTTTTGTGAATAAAAGAGACAAGAATTGTGCACAGGATTTTTTCAGAATTTCGCCTAAAATTCGTTTCGAAATCCTACTTTGAAATCTTTATGTAGGGGGAGATCCCCCAGTACCGGACACTTAAGCCACTAAATTCATAATTCGAAAAATATTGATTTGATGGGCTCGTGTTACCCATTCATGATCAATATTATCATTTTTATAGTGTACAAAAATAAATTTGAAAATATAAATATGAATTTTGACATTGAGTTTTGATGATGTATTTTAGTACCAAATTGATCGATCTTGAAAGGTGGCACCCAATACCGGACACGATCTGGAAATGCCTCGAATTCTGTAAATTTGAACATCATTGAATGTCTACACTATAGAAATAGTTTCAATTCAATGCATTTGCAACATTTACAAACATAATTTGCGTTTTTCTTAGTTTGCAAGATGCCTATCAAAAACCTCTTTCATATATGATGAAAAATAGCACATTTTACGATGTTGTTATGAATGTTCCTTCTTCTTAATTTTATTGCATGTTTGATACCATGGTCGACGGAACCCATGAAAAATGAAAGTATTTTGAGACACTGATGCAATAATTACAAAGATATCATATAACAAATCAAGCTGTCCGAAACTGAGGGACAGGAGGTGCTTAACCAAAATTGTAATTTGTCCATATTTACTTCAATTGTGGTACAAAATACATTCATACTATCAAATTAGGATTGTGTTCGATCATGCTTGCGGGATCCAAAGTATTTTTTCGTATTCAAAATAATTACTAAATAGGCTAAAAATTAAGAAGATACGTCATTTTTTTAAAGATTTTCAAACTTTTCTACTTTTTTAAAAAGGGATGCATATTTCAAGGATGTGTTATTCTACGCAAACATTAGTCTACATAATAGCACAGACAAACAGACGTCACACTCTCATCATAGTCCATCGACCACCTTTTTAACGATCAATTCAAAAATATGGTAGGTGGCCAATCCACCACCCGCAGCGCTCGCATCGTTTTTGTTCATGTTTGACGTTTACATACTACCGCCATCTGTTGGCCTGTCGGCCAAACACACCAATTTTAGCATTGGGCGTACATGTCCTCGTGACTATGATTTTGATCGAGATTTGTTCTAAGTGTTACGTCTGTTTGTCTGTGATAATAGCTTTCTTTTCTACTAATACACCATCTTGATTGGACCATGATTTCTCAATGTTTCGACTTTGTCCGATATTGGGTGCTGTCCGGCACTGGGGGATCTCCCCCTATGCTTCCAGGATTTCATTCTAATTATTGTCAAGATTTTTGAAAATTGTGTATTGAATTTGATGAAAATCCTACCAAGAATTCTATGGAATCCTGTTGAAGATTATGAAAGATTCATGCCCATGTTATCCGTGAAAATCGTGTCCAGAATTCATAGCCAATCCCGTCCAAGGCGAAAAGCCTGTCTGTTTCCCTTTATAATCCTGCTATGTGATCACTCCTAATTCTCTGTACAGTACTGTCCCGATTTTGTCAGCCCCATGCTGCATTTAGGGTTGACAAAATCGGAAGAGCTAAATCGGGAAAAATTTTTCGACTGGTTTCAAGGACTCAAGGATTTAGTTTTATGATTTTGTGAATACAAACATTATATTTAACTTCCATTTTCTATGTACCGTAATCATTGATAAGTTTCTTGGATAATTATTAAGAATTTCAAATTTCAAAATTTCGGTCTTTAGATGATTGAATAGTCGTGGCAAAGGTTATAATTGACTTTATGCACCCAATATTGCCAGTATAGACGTGTTTAGACTAATTAAAATGAATATAAATTCTGGGCTGACAAAATCGGGCAAAAAGGGATGCTAAAATCAGGGGTAGACAAAATCGGGTCATTACTGTATATCACTCCCATAAGTTGGTAATTTTTTTTCCAGGGTCCTGGGAAAACATTACATTACTGATATAGTAAAAATTATAGATGAAAATTTAGCATTTTGTTTAATCTTCATTAATTCAATATTAAAAAAAGTCAGAATTAAACAATGTTGTAACACTGACAAGATTATTCTTATAAACTTGATTTTTTCTCATAATGTTGAGGTTTATGTTAGATTGATTTGCAGAACAAATTTAACCGTTATTAAAACCCAATCGACAATACCTGAAAATCAGCTACAAAATATTAGAGACAAAGATTTTGAATGACGCAGAAAATCATGTTCCCAAAAAAAAAAAAAATAATTTAAATAATTACCGATTGGTAAGTACAAACTTCAAGTTGGTTGAAAAGTGGACGGACCAAATATTAGAAGAATCGTCAAACCTTCCGATGGCCGCACATTGGGCAGGCCTGATCTAAAGGTATGTTGAGATGGTTAGCTAGACATTTTAGGAGAAAGATCACATTCCATTGAATAGCTGAATTGGATTTATGGACTTGTAGTTACCAATACTACTCATAGTACGGTTAACTTTTTTCCTTGACCTCAAGAAAAATTCCCAGACTTTCCGGGTAAACGACACTAAGCATCCCTTGAAACACCGCTTGACGAATTTCTGGAGGAAGTCTTGAAAGTATGCAAGAAGAAATATCTAAACACATTAGCAAAATTCCGGAAGTTTTTCCTCAAGAAATCTGAGCAGAAACTTCTTGCAAACCAGTGAAAAAGTCTCTGAAGGTTTCTCTGGAACCTGTTTTGTGCCTCTTTGAGAAAGATTTCCAAAAAGAAATCACTCAAAGGGGTTTTCCCTCTTTCAAAATTTTTGATTAAAAAAATAATAATAATTCTCTGGAACCTCTTAAATTGGCACCAGGACTCATTGCAAGCAGATTAAGGAAAAAAATGGATTTCAAGGATCATTTTTGGTGTAATACTCTTTACTTAACCTTCCGTTAAAAATGATAACTTTTTAGAGACTTGCAATATAACAAAGACCAAGTCTCTTATGAGATACCTGCTTCTAGCCCTGCTTAAACTGTTTAGCACACTCCCAAAGGCGGGTACCGTTTCTGGAGGCCTATCGAAATCTCACTTATCTGCGAATACCTTCATCCCACTGTTACAACTGGCACTTACCTTCAGCTTCTTCGAGTGCAAGTACGACAACCGGGACTTGATCTTCCTCTTGGCTTCCAGGTTGTTGACAACGTCTCGGTACTTCCAGCCAACTTCATGGGCAACTCGTCCGACATCGCAGAACTTCCTGTCGGGACGCAGGCAGAGCTGTCTCATGGCCGTTGGGACACACAGACGCTTCTGGCGATCAAACGGCGATGGGATGCCCTCGTAAACCTTCAGGCGCTTCAAGGCGTTGTGTCCTCGCTTGGTCTTGTGTGGGACCATTCCTCGGACGGCCTTCCACAGCATCCGGCTGGGGGCACGGAAATGGAATGGGCCACGGGCCGGATTGACATTGCACCGTTTGCGCAGATAGGCCAAGAACTTTATCTTGTTCCGGAAGAAGTGTCCTGACAGCTGCAAATCCTCGCAGCGCACGACCACTACCTTGCGGCCATTCAGGATCTGCTTGGCAATGACCGAGGCCAAACGGCCCAACAGATGGCCGCGACCGTCGATTAGGATTGGCTAAAAATAAAGAGACCACAATCTGTCAACATCCGTCATCCGCTTCCACATGTGTAAATATAGGTGAACCGCTAGTTTTGCAAACACGAATTTCACACTGCACAATTCCTCGCATCCATTCAATTTCTTCACCCAACCAATATCTCAGCACAAAACTACCGGTTCACGCGCGATTTCAACGAAAAACTTGGGTATTTCTTAAGCAAAAATAGGAACCTTTTCCGACAAGCCTGGCATCTTTCACAGTCACAAATAAAAAGAGACATCAAAGTCGAAATCACTTTCGCACTTCCGTTTCGCGGCGGCAAGAAAACGCGCACCGGTTTCAAGATAGCGCGATCAATTTGACAGAACGGGGGGCTCAGCAAAATGGGTAGTTTGAATTTTGACAACAGATGGCGCCAGAAGTAGGCACAGAGAAAATGGAAATAAGCACGAAGAGTACACAGAATAGAAATATTAGTAGTAGAACGCTAGTGCCGTTGTTAACACAAAACCGATTTTAACCGTTTAACAATTGACTGATTAAAAGCTTCTATAGGTTGTAGCCATCATTTCAGTCAAATATTGAACATTTGATTAACAACAAATCGTACACGCTAAGAAAATAAAATACTAAGTAAGCTAAATACCATTCTAAAACCATATTCGATCTATTCACTCATTGTGATGCATTTTGACACATTAAGCTTCAGCTAGTATAAACGTATTTTATATCGACGAATGGTTTTTTGGAAATTATACATTTTTTGCATAAAGTTTTGAAATCACATACATCGAATACAATTAGCCATTTTCATTGTATTGTTATAAACAAAAGTGAAAAAAAAGAAATAAGGTGATTTTTCGCTTGTTACTCATTTATTTTTATATTTACAATGTTTAAATCCCGTTCAGAATTACCAATAAGCTGCCCTTGCTGCCCGTCGTTGATTTGAGTGGTTCTGCAAGTGAAAGTTTCCGCTTTCCCCGAAGTCACTGATATTTTCTGTTGCCATGCCATGAAATAAAACCGAAACAGATGAATATCTTTAATTCAATAAAAGATCATTCGAGACCTACCTCGTTGCTGTAAATAACGTCTTTGTTTTGATCTTTTCGTTGTGTATTGGAACAAAACCGTCTTGTGGTAACTCCCCTGCAATGAAAGTTTAGAAAATCCGAGTGAGGACGTGTAGATTTGTGGTATCCTTGTCACATACCTGAAGTCCTGGAGCATGCGATCAAGCACAATGCAAGAAGTATAAATTAGGGTGAATTTTCTAACCGGCTCTTTCTCACCAAAACGATTCTTGGAAAATAAAAATTTTCACGAAACATGCCGTTGCTTGTTTGCTTATCGAAAATGGAAACTATAATGAATTTGTTCAAGTCCCAAGAATATGTGCCGGCAACACTTATGCTCAGTGAAATATTAATCACTGATATGCATTATAATGTATAAAATAAAAGAATCTGGTGCATAATTTGTATGCTTTGTAAAGGATAAATGTGAAAAAATATCAAGGATATATTAAAGACCATACTAAATAGTATTTTTCATTTTCACCGTGTACGTAAGTTTCAGTGTCTTATACACAGCAAAAAAAGTTGTTGAATATTACATCGAAACCGCTGCAACCAAGTCAATCTCTCGGTTGTGTAATATTACACAACCCGACGTACTCGAGGGCTTTTGGTGTAATAAATGCGACCGATGTAATTTGTCCGATGTAATATATTCAACGTACAGAATACGATGTAATCGACACGATGTAATATGAGAACTATGTAAACCAAGCGATTTAACGGAAAACTCGATCACAAATTCTTTTCAATGGTTGATTAAATTGCTTTTTTTCCTTTTTCTCGAAGTTTTACTAAAAAGTAAGAATTATTGATAAAATATTTTTAATTTTGAAATGATTTAAAGCAATTCAACCAACCATTGAATAGAATTTGATGGTAACAAAATAAAATATGTTTCAAACTAAAAATAATAAATTTTGATTATTCATTACATTTTTATTTCACTAGACAATCAAATGAATGATCAAACATAATGGCTGGGACGCCTAACATAGGAGATAACCCCGAGGAATTGTATTGAACTTCTTCAGATAGCCAAAAGACGTTCATGGTACAAGATGTTCTCAGCAAACGATCGCAGAGCCCGTTGAAATGCTTCGTGCCAATCTAAAAATAAAGAAAAGAAAAACAGAAATATTATTCAATTTATACACATCTATGACGTTAGTCTTCTCCAATAATCTCTAGATCTATACTGCCCATAACTACATATTTGTAACATTCGATAAAAGTAGGCATTGAGTAAATGGAATACCAAGTGTGCATTTTATAGCAGTATGGGAGGAAACTAAAATTTCAAAAAATTACCAGGAACTCAAAAGTGCTTATTTGAGGCTGATATTTTGTACAACTCATATCGCAATAGTGAATAGTCAAAAAATAATTCTGATAAAAATTTCATTGCTATTACATTACGTGGCACATTTATAATCTCAATGTGACTGTTATACGGTTACAATTATCAATGTGACAAAACAACTTGGTATTTTTCTCGAATTTTCTAGAACAATCTCGCGGATTTTATTGAGTTGATCGAAAGTATTTATCATTTAATGACTCTCCATGGTATTAACTCCAATTTGTCAAAAATGCCGAATGTGACTGTTATGCAGTTATGGGCAGTATAGTAAATATTCAAAGTGATATTATTATGTTAAATGGAGGTTATATTCAAACACTTAAAAGTAATATCAGTTCTCAAGGACTTACATTCTTTTCTTTGTTTTTGGGGAACTCTTAGGTGCAAAGATTGTATCAAAATTCTTGCATGCATTTCGCAAGAAATTTATCTTCTGTTGATCATCTGTGATCCCAAAGATTCCAAGTTTATTTTTTCTTAGGAAGCGTTCCTAAAATGTCATTAGGAATACTACTAGAGATTATACTCCAAATTAAGCAAAAATAAACAAATTAAGCAAAAAAAAAAACAAATTAAGCAAAAAAATGCTTTTTGTAGAAATTTATACAATTTAAGGAATCTGTTAACATTGCTTGTAATATAGCACAGAGTATTGTCATAGACAAGCAGACGTAATACTGAAGAAATTCTAATTAACCCAAGGGGGTGGTCACTCTACGCATTGTGCCTTGCGCAGCTATGAACCTGTGCATGCTATAAAACGTTTGACTTTTACTGTGCGCCCTGTTTTCAAGTTGCCCGTAAGAGAGAGCGAGATAGCACCAACACACGGCGCACAGTAAAAGTCACGAGAACAAAAGAATTTATGGCACGTACAGAGGCTCATGGCACATTTCGGCGCATTGATTGGCACAGCTTTCCAAAATGGGTTGCTATAAAAATCACAGTGAACTGAAATTCCCATCTCAGCAACCATTGAGTTTTCTGAGTTGTTTACTATCTATCAAATCGAAAAAAGTCACATTGGATTCGGCTTCAGAAGGGCCTTCTTACAATATTTAATATATTGATTTTACATTTATTAATCTTCTTTTTATTTCAGAACGAAGCTTAAGAGCATAGAGCCCATCGAGCCGAACTGAAGGCGATGTAATTGGCTTTGGTGATGTCTTGAACGAAATAGATGTTGAATAAAAAGTAATATGAAAGGGATAAATACAAAAAAGCGTCAGTGTACATCAACTTATGGCAAATGATAAAGGCGAGAAAATGAGTGAAAAATGCAGGGAAGTCTGGGAAGTGTAGGGAAATCAGGAAAAAAATGCTAGCGTGTGCTAGAAATAGGATGCAAGCCGCATGATCGATTTATCCTCATCGATCCTCTCTTCAGTGAATAAAGGTGACAAGATGCAAGTCTTGTTTTCTTCAGAGCGATATAATCTTGCGTTTTTAGGTGAAAAAATGCTAACAAACATGCATCTTGTCACCTTTATTCACAGAAAAGAGGATCGATTAAGAGAAATCGATCATGCGACTTACGCCCCTATTCTAGCACACGCTTGAATACCTCTCGTTACTCGAGCTGTTAAACAAAAAATCGTTTGGACAAAAAGTTTCAATGTACGTTCTAAACAAAAACGTTGATTCCTGCTGCTCCTCAAGTTAGATTAAAGACCCCGAAATACCAATAGCGGAATATACGTAGAATGTCTGTACCCCCTCTTCATTGGATATTCTCCAGTTCAGATTCCTGTATGGTGATCAAAAACCTATACTACGGCGAATGTCCAAATATGACTCACATCTTCTTGGGATATCCTTTCTTGTCACTCTACAAGATCAATACCCTTTTCCCTTCACACCGTACATAATACGGCGTGTCAACCGTATCGCAATTTCCGTGTTTTCTTGGAATTAGTGTGGGTCATTTTCTAAATCTTCCCATTGCTATGTTATACATATACATTCCTTGCCATTCCCCTGCAATAATGAAAAACGCATCATCGAATACCACCGCAACATTAGAAGCACTTCCTGACAAATGAGTAAGTGGCAAACAAGAAGAAAATTATTAAAATATAAATAAAATGTCAATGTGTGCTGAGAACGTTTTTTCCATAATTTCAGTTCATTGAATTTTATGGCATGTAATATTATAGTACGTTTGGCGCACTTGGCACACGTTGGCGCTCTGAAGGCGCAGCTGTGCCGACTGAAGTGCGTAGAGTGACCACCCCCTTGAATTAACCACTCATTTACCGATCATTTCAAATTTGCTATGTTTCTAATCTCACAGCCACAGGCGCGCGCATTTTTTGTCTTCTTGTTTGGCATTTCAAACTAAAGCCATCTGAAAAAAAAAGAGTAAGATGTTATTTTCTCTAGATTTGTGGGCAGACTTCCGATTTTTCCAGCAGCACTCTATAAATACTTAACAAATTCTTCGTGACAAAAATTTCAGGATACTGTTTTTGTAATTCCTTAAATATTTTGTAGAATGTCTTAAGTTTTGAAGTTCTTGAGCTTTTGAATTATTTCTACAATTCCATCAGAAAAACCTTTAAAATGTTTAATCAGGAGTTTTCTCAAAAATTCCTCCATGAGGTTATTTATCAATAATCTAAGAGTTATGTATGAAAAAGCTACAGGATGTTCTGGCAAAATTGTACTATGTGTTCTGTTGTGGATTTCTTTAAGAATTTCCAAAATTGCTATACATTTTATTCTAGTAGTTTCTATTAAAATTATATCTTAAATTTCTCCATGAATTTTAACTATTAAATTCTCGCAGGAGTTTATTTGTTCCAGGAGTTACAACCGGCTTAAAATTACTGTAGATGTTGCTTTTGTGAACCCTTCAGAAATGTTTTATGCAAATATTCCAAGATTTTCTCTTAGAATCTGTAAATTAGTGCCTCATGATTTTTTGGGAGTTCCTTACGAAGTGCTAAGAAATCTCATGAGTTTCATCAGAAGCTCCTTAGAAAATTGTTCTAATCCTCGATAGAGTTTTAGCTTACATCTTCTCAAGTTTGGGAAATTGGGTGATGGCGGAAAACCTTCCCATAAAAGAGCGAGGTGGACTACGCACAAAAGATGGTAGAAAACAAGGCTCAGCGGTTATAAAATGAAAGGCAACAATAAAGGGCATTTAAAGTAACATTTTCTATCTATTCATTATTAATATGCTTTGAGGGAAATGGGAAGGTAAGGATAAAATGCACATTACCGGGCTGAGGTGATCAGATGCAGCGCAATCCTAGCCGAACGGCGGCGGGCCACTTCCATCCTGGCAGCATTTCGGAAGGCAAGCTAGCGGCGATCTTCAAAACTAGGTGGTTTGACTCTCGGGCCGGGCTGAGAAACGGCAACTTCTTCGATCGTGCGAAACTCCTGCTCCTCCGTATAGGAGTCACGTCACAGGCTTGGAACACCACCGACTTCTCCTTGGCACTGTTCACACGGGAAATTCTGTTCCTGCCGGGCCACACAACTTCTAGTTCACCGACTAGTCTTCACGCGGCACTAATTTTTCCGGACTGGCACAAAGCGTTCACTATTTTGGAAAAAAAGCGGGTTAAATTCGCGCACAGTTGCGATCTTGATGGTGTTTCACCTAATGGACCAATGCACGAGTTCACTCGTTGACGTTTGAGCGGTACCGTGTTATTTACGTGACCATGGAAACGAGTGAATTCGGCACCGCTCAAATGTCACATTAGTGAACTCATGCATTGGTCCATAGCTGCTGAAATCTGGATGACAACCAGTTTTGTTGATTCGTCGTCGTCATCTTCGTGTGTCAGACGACGAACGTATTGCCGACACCGATCGTTGGTGTCGTTGTGTGGGTGCGTTACGGTTGGATAGGGTATTGGATAATAGGGATGTTCAGGAGGAATGGAAAATTCGATATTTTTTTTTTTAATTTCATTTTAGTTCTATTTCATTTTAATTCATTAATTCATTTAAATACCTTCTATTAACAAAACCGTGAGATCATAATAATAAACATAGTAAAAAAAATAGTAATAATAAAAAAAAGGAAAATATATGTACAAAAATATATATAAAGATAATGTAACCTTTTGAAGGTTACATTCATCCCTCGCTCCGATAAAAAAAAAAACTTGTTTTTTTTTTTGGTAGGTGGAGATGGGGTTGGGGTTGTAAGGATTTTTGTGGCCCTCCTCTTATTGAATGTTCTTTGATTTAACGGAATGATTTTTCCATACAGAGGATCTCTTTCCCGCTAAATCGATAAACATTCAATAATAGAGACTGTCCACTGGGAAGGAAGTCGTTCAGGAAGTAGGAAGTATGGGGTAAGTGTGGCCCTCCTCTTGTTAAGCGTTAGATTGATTTTGTGAAATGATTTTTCCATGGAGAGGAGCTCTATTTCACAAAATCACGTAACACTTAATAATAGAGTCTGTCCACTAGGAGAGGGTCGATTTAGGAGTTCTTGTCTTGGCAGCTCTCTTTTAGCTGACTGTTAATTTGATTTAATTGGATGATTTTTCCGTGTAGAGAGGAGCTCTTTCCAACCAAATCACGTAACTTTCAGCCATAGAGTCTGGCTGCCAGTAGATTCCCACCTCATATTAGGATAATTAGGTAGCGGTAAACCTTTTTCTCTTGTAGGTGACACCCAATCTGGAAAAGTGATTGTTTCCTCAATGGGAGCTCTTCTTTTCGAGATTAGTTGTCATCTCCAAGATTGAAGGAATTACCGGGAGAGGCTAACTTTCACGATCCATGATCGAATTGAAGAAATGGACGAATCAGTTCTTAAATTCGTGATAGATTCCCTGAAAGTTAGTTCTCCTACAGTGGCTCTCTACCCCTGCAGTTTAAGTTATAATTTGAAGCAATGATTGATCACTAGTGGAGGCTCTTTTCCTTCAAATTACATAAAACTGCAGCGCGAGCCTGACCACTATACTCCCTAATTATCATAAGCGGAAATAGGAGCTAAATGTTTGATTTGTATCGAAATAGTATATGAAATAGGAAAATTCAGCCTTATAGAAAAATGGTTCGTCAGAATAAATCGGATCTTGTCCATCCTCTTTCCATCAACATTAGAAATTAAACTTTATTTTTAAAACTAGCTACTACTACCCTTAAAACTAGCTTACAATTAGAAGAGAAAATAAACATTTTGAAACCTCTTCATTTTGTTTTCGAAAATCACCGAAAAATTGATTCGGGGGAAAAAAAATATTCTTCACTCACACATCCATTTATTCCCCCAACATTCATACAAATTCATTCATTCACTCGTTACATTCATACAGTTGTCTGGCTAAAACAAGATCCACCAGGAACAACATTTTTTTACGTACACACGCATTTTATTATTTAAACTACGACATATTATTTGTAATTTTAGGGATCCCTATCCTAATTATTTTTGGGGGTCTAGCTTCGTCGCAATAGACCCCTCGAGCGTTACGATTTCAGAGGTAGGAATGTAACTACCTTGGGCAGCTTTTATTTTGCTGGTAAACAACCCCCTGAATTTGACTCTGGTAAAATCTCCCAGAAAATGTAAACAGAGAGTGAGAAAACGGAGCTGATGAAAATAATGAGAATGAGGAGGAGAAATCAAAACAACAACAGTTTATCTGACGACGACGAGGGCAGGGCAGGCATGAATTGAAACCAATTAAGAATGAAATAATGTAAATAAACGGGTAAGCATTGAATGTTCTTCGGTAGTAATTGTCTTTTCAGGTGATTTGATGCAGAAGCGGTGAAGAGAGGGAGCAGTGCAAATGTTCTCCAAGATTTTGTGTTGTCCTTATCACCCGGGTTTCAGGTGAACCGCTGGCCAAATGCCCAAATTTTTCCCGTTGAGATCCTCCAACTCGTATGAAGAAGAACCTATCTTTGCTTTAATTTTGCACGGTAAGTATTGTCGCCCCAACTTTGCATTGTAGTTGTCGACAGCCGACGATTGTTTCATGTTCTTTCGGTAGACTAGTTGCCCTACCGAGAAAGATTTTGCGAACGTTCGGTTCCGCAAATTGTAACGGTCCCGAGACACGTTATGGGCTTTTTCGAGGTTTCGCCGGACAATTTCGTGAATCTTGGTGAACATTTGCTTCTGTCTTTCTTCCCTCTCTTCCACAGACAGCTCTTTGCCATGACGGGCGAGGCGATGATCGGATCCCTGCTCCGCTAGCTCCGCGCCGTGAGTAATGAAATAGGGTGTGAACCCAGTGGAGGAATGGACACTTGTATTAAGCATCAGCTCAATTTCAGGGATTTTGGTGTCCCATGCGCGCTGGTCCTCTTGGACGTATGTGCGGATTGCCGCATTTATTGTCCTATTGACACGCTCCACTGGGTTTGATTGGGAATGATAGCGGGAGTTCAACCAGTGTGTGATTTTGAAGTGGTCCAACAGTTCTTTGAACTCTTTGGAAACGAATGTGCTACCATTGTCCGTTATTATCGTTTCAGGGACAGAGTTCCTGTAGAACCACTGATTTTTCAAAATCACACACATGGTTGAACTATCCAGCTTCTTCACCGGATGGATCATTACCCATTTGGAAAAATAATCGCATATTACCAGAATATGCTGGTTTCCCCTCCGACTACGTGGCAGAGGACCTACAAAGTCCAGGGAAATTATCTGCCATGGTCGAGATGCACAGCGCATTTTGCCCATTTCTGGGGTCGTCTGCACATACGACGGCTTGACCTCTTTGCAGGTGGAGCAAGCCTGTATGTAGACTTTAATGTCATTGGCCATTTTTGGCCAATAGTAGCGTTGACGAACGCGAGCTAGCGTTTTTTCGTAGCCAGGATGAAATTGATCATCGTGAACCGATTTCAAGATTTCGGGAATCTCGTCGGTGGAAAGGACTTGCTTCCATTCGAACCGCGAGTCAAATGGTATATTTTTGGCCACTATGAATTTAAAAAGCCTACCATCTTCGACTTTGAAGTCGACGTAGTCGTCGGGATTGTTCTTTACCTTCTCCATCAGGGAGGTATACCACGGTGAAGTCGATGAACCTTGAACCACAGCAATGCTCCGTGACAGAGCATCCGGGACGACATTTTCTTTGCCTTTCCGATGTACTACTGTCATGTCGTATTGCTGAAAGTCCAAGCTCCATCGACTGCATCGTGATCCTACTTTCCACTTTGTTTTGAGGATGTGGGTCAATGCCGACGAATCCGTCACTAAAGTGAAGTGGTATCCTTCAATATACCCCCGGAAAGCTTCGATTGAGAGCAGCGCGGCTAGGGCCTCCTTCTCCGCGGCGTGGTAATTCTTCTGAGGAGTGGTGAGCTTTCGGGAAAAATAAGAAATAACCCTCTCACCATCCTCTTATTGCTGCATGAGAACTCCAGCAACCGCCACGTCGCTTGCGTCCGTCTGAATGACGAACTCTTTGGTGAAGTCAGGGAACCCTAGAATAGGAGTGCTGATCAGCTGCTCCTTTATCAAGCAGAAAGCTCTTTCCGCGGCCTCGTTCCAACCAATTATTTTGGTTTTGGATTTGAGGAGATCCGACAGGGGTTCGCAAGTCTTGCTAAAGTTCGGGATGAACCGCCGGTAATAGTTCGCCATTCCTAGGAATCTTCTTAGCTTGGTAATCGTAGTGGGCCTCTCGTACTCGACTATTGGTCGAATTTTATCGGGATTTCCACGAAGGCCCTCTGGACTAAGAAGATATCCTAGGAAGTGAATTTCCGGCACCCCGAACTGAGACTTGTCAATGTTGATCATCAGGTTGGCTCTGTTCAGTCTACGCGCAATTTCCCGAAGCAACTGTACGTGATGCTCAAACGTCTCCGTCACCACGACGATATCGTCGAGATAGACGAAGACATAGGGTTCCAGTACACCATGGCCAAGTACCCGATCCATTAATCTCGCTAGAGTAGCGGGACTGTTCACTAGACCAAATGGCATCCTTGTGTACTGGAACAACCCCTTGCCCTGCACGCTGAAGGCTGTGTATTTCCGTGATGATTTTTCCAACGGAACTTGTAGGAAGGCTTCCGACAAATCTATTGTCGAAAGATATTTTGCCTTCGGAAGTTGGCCAAGTATACGGCAGGGGTGCGGCAAGGGGTAAGCATCACGAACAGTACGTTCGTTAATCTTACGCGCATCTAAACAGAGCCTAACCTTATGAGGTTCTATAACTGGCACGCAGTTCAACGACCAGTCCGAGTTACTGGGCTCGATTATCCCAGCATCGAGCAATCTCTGAAGCTCCACCGACACTAATCCTTGCGTTTTGGGGGACATTACATATGGGAATTGTCGCACTGGAGGCTTTTTCCGCCATTCCTCGGCGATTTCTATTTTGTGCTCCGCCACTGGAGTAGTGGACAATTTCCCGGGGCGAGCTGCGATGAACAGTGTTTTAACATGATCGATCGTTTGCTGCTCAGAAGCCGTTAGCACAGAAGATGAGGATGGCAATTCAAGATTTGAGTCGTCTCCTATGTTTTCAACCATGGCGCAACCGGTAATGGTAGGTTGGATGTGAAAGGCTTTCCAAAAGTCCATTCCACAGATACAGTTGATTGCCAGGTAGGGAACCACTAAAGTGGGGACGACCTTGACCATACCATTCCACAAAAATGGCAAATAAACCTGCCCGCGAACACTGAGTCTTTCTCCGCTCGCAGTGCGCAGATTGACTGGGTTTTGAAGCGGAAAGATGCGCTTTGGTTTAATGGAATTGTAAACGGATTCATTGATCAGGGTGAGGTTGCTTCCACTGTCAAGAAGAGCCCGAAAGTTGACACCGTAAACTTTCACTGACGTGTAGGGACGATTATCGTTAGGAAATGGATATGAAATCGTAAACGAAGCGGGAGATACCGGATAGAGATTCCTCGTAGCCGGTTCAAAACACGGTGGGGGAAATACGCCTAGAAGTTCGGATTCAGCGGGCGGCGGTTTTGGCTCGCTGCTATTGCGTTTTTTATGCAATAGGGGCAGTTGTTGGTTGGATACCCTCGAAATCCACAGTTCGCGCAAAGGACCCCCTTTGGAAGATCACAACGATCCATTCGATGCCCGAACTTACCGCAATTAAAGCAGTGTCGGCCAGATAGGGGCTGATGGAAATCGATAATTTCTTCAAAAGTGATTGGTGGACGCGTTGGGACACGAGAGGGATTGGTTCCGGTTTGGGAACTGTTCTGTTGCTGACGAGATTGAGGAGGATTAGTATTGGTGTTGCAACTAGGTGGGAACTGCTGTGCTGTCGTCGAAGGTTTATTTTGTTTATCTTTCGAAAACCCCTTCTTCGACTTTGTGTCGGAATCTACTGACTCAACAGCGTTCACCGATCTTTCTGGTCCAAAAACCTTGTTGTAAACCGAGAAATTCACAGCATCGATTTTCTGACCGGCGGACACGAGGGTCGGGAGGTCGGATATCGGGAGAAAGTTGAGCTGTCTCTTATAGTCAAGCCTCATATTTTGCAGCAGAATTTGTACTTTTTCATATTCTGGCAATGGAACACTCATAGTTCCAAAAAGTTCCTCCATGGCATGGTAGTATTGCAGGAAAGTTTCGTTTCTAGACTGGTGGCGCTGATAAACTTTCATTTTTATCAATGTATCTAAATCAGGATGCATGAATGTCCTCCTGAGCTCGAATACTAAATGCTGCCAGTTCATGAGACGATTCGAGGCGCGCATGGTCATATACCATTGCATGGCCGGTCCTTTAAAAAGGTGAATCGCGGATTCGAATAATTCGTGCTCTGAAACTTGTTCAGCCACCGACATAGCATGAACCATTCCCAAGAACTGATTCA
The DNA here is from genome assembly GCF_002204515.2 of Aedes aegypti. Classification (NCBI taxonomy): domain Eukaryota; kingdom Metazoa; phylum Arthropoda; class Insecta; order Diptera; family Culicidae; genus Aedes; species Aedes aegypti. Next base: position 20,484 of record NW_018734810.1, read on the forward strand.
ACTTCAAACCCTGGTCTTCACCATCATACTTCGTTATCATCCACTTAGACACAGGTAAGGTATGGCGCACCTGATTACCTGGACGAACGGAATTGAAGGGAGTGAATGATGGATTAGAACTAGGATTAGAAAATGGAATCGCAGTTCCGGCCCATGGATGGAACGCCTGTTGAAAGCCTGGAGCTAGGTTTCCTTGCCAAGGATTAGAATTCGGCGCATTGTAAACTGCGGAAGCACCATGCCATTGACCTAGAGGCGGTACACTTCCTGAAGATGGAATTCCCCATCCAGGGTTGCAAGTGTGTGCACTGCTAGACGGTTGAAACGAGGGATTTTTCATAAAGTGATTTTGAAACGATGAAGAAGTTTGAGGCTGTGACGTTGAGTTGCTCTGCGGTAGTGAAAAAGTCACGCTAGTGACCGGCCTTGAAGGGATACCCATGCTAGCCGAGCTGATCGTTTGAGATTGCAGTGAACTTGAGGGGAGAGAAATGGGAACAAATGAAGAGAACTCATTATAAAGCTGTGAGTTAGTCGACAACTGTTGGCTTCCACTTGGAAGCACAGATTCTCTATTCTGGGAATCTCCATTGGGCTTGTCCCGTTTTGACAATTCCACCGCAAGCTCGTTTATACGAGACAGCAAAGCTTCCAACACCGAAGTGGTGCTTTCTGGGCGCTCCGTGTTCGCTGCTTGGTTCCCACTTGCCACATTTTGGTGCATTGGGGCCACAGCATCATCTTCAGGGCGAAACAGATCTAATAAGTCTTGATCCCCCAGTATCTCTCGAAGACCCGCTCCCGATGCCTCAGGTTCTGAATAAAAATAGTGATCTAATAGTCTCACCACGTCAATAAGCATCGCCTTCAAAAAACTCTCTGCTTCCCCTTCTGCACGCTTCAACAAAAGAACAATCCGATGACCGAAATGTAACAATTTTGCTTGACCTCTTGTTTTTAGGTTACGATCATTCTGCTGGAGGCCCGCATAAATTTCCTCGTAATTTTGTCGGCAAAACCGAAGTGTTTCCTCCCAATCAACCTCAAGTTCTACCTCAATAATTGCTTTTTGCGATTTTTCAGCCTTTAAATGCTCACGTAGGCTCCTCCGTCTTCGCGAATAGGTTGGATCCTCCCTAATTACAATTGAGCGGATATTGAGCTCAAAATCCAGCTCATCGGTCGACAAATGGTCCACCCTTAAATGGTGATACCATTCACGAATTCGTTCTACTGCGCGTGTGTACTCATCGCTACGTGCTTCAGCCATTTTCAAACAAAAAAAATTATTAAAATAGAAAAAAAATCAAGAAAAATATTCAAGAAAATTATCAACTAAAGAAAAAAATTGTAATATAAATATAAAAAATAACAAAAACAAACAAATTTAAAAAAATAATAATGAAAGATAAAGATAATTATCTAACATATTAACTAAATTTTATAAGAGAGCTTTTATTCCTTAAAAATATGCTACAATAGGAAAAAAAGCATAATAAAAATTTTAAAGTTCACGCAAATAACACCTAATTAAACTAAAAAGCTAATATTCGCTTTGAATTATGCGGAAAAGTAGCTAAAATTAGGTATTCATTAATCAAAATAGCTAATAAATTTACAAAAAAAAAAAAAAAAAAATTAATGCAAAAAGGAATGGAAAGAGAACAAGAACTAGCTTATTCTAACATCCACTAAATTAAACACTAATTATAAAAACAAATAAATCACGAAAAAAAATAATTGTGGAGAAAAAAAAATATTGAAGCACTGTGTAATGAAAAATGAAACTAAGTCACTAAATATTTGTTTTAATCTGCTAATTCACTAATTTGATTCAGGCACTTTATCTAGAACAAAAGGTTAAAATTCTAAAGCGGATTCAAAAGAACGAACTATAATAGCAATACCAGAAATTCTCATCATCCGAACACTTCCAATAGATTTTCACTTTCACTGAAAACAATACTATTTCGATACAATTCAATCTCTTTTCTTTGAAGAACAATTGGGAATAATGGATTCCAATTCCTCCCGGAGCTTTCTTGAAAAGGGTTCCACTTTAAGAATAAAATGGAAACCTTTTCTTTTTACTTTTTAGTTGGGCGCCAATTGTTAGAATTACTATTTTTGGGCCAGCCTAATGTGGCCTTCTTAGAGACTCAGGGTCGTACAAAATGACTCCGGTGAGGAAATTGGGTGATGGCGGAAAACCTTCCCATAAAAGAGCGAGGTGGACTACGCACAAAAGATGGTAGAAAACAAGGCTCAGCGGTTATAAAATGAAAGGCAACAATAAAGGGCATTTAAAGTAACATTTTCTATCTATTCATTATTAATATGCTTTGAGGGAAATGGGAAGGTAAGGATAAAATGCACATTACCGGGCTGAGGTGATCAGATGCAGCGCAATCCTAGCCGAACGGCGGCGGGCCACTTCCATCCTGGCAGCATTTCGGAAGGCAAGCTAGCGGCGATCTTCAAAACTAGGTGGTTTGACTCTCGGGCCGGGCTGAGAAACGGCAACTTCTTCGATCGTGCGAAACTCCTGCTCCTCCGTATAGGAGTCACGTCACAGGCTTGGAACACCACCGACTTCTCCTTGGCACTGTTCACACGGGAAATTCTGTTCCTGCCGGGCCACACAACTTCTAGTTCACCGACTAGTCTTCACGCGGCACTAATTTTTCCGGACTGGCACAAAGCGTTCACTATTTTGGAAAAAAAGCGGGTTAAATTCGCGCACAGTTGCGATCTTGATGGTGTTTCACCTAATAGCTGCTGAAATCTGGATGACAACCAGTTTTGTTGATTCGTCGTCGTCATCTTCGTGTGTCAGACGACGAACGTATTGCCGACACCGATCGTTGGTGTCGTTGTGTGGGTGCGTTACGGTTGGATAGGGTATTGGATAATAGGGATGTTCAGGAGGAATGGAAAATTCGATATATTTTTTTTTTAATTTCATTTTAGTTCTATTTCATTTTAATTCATTAATTCATTTAAATACCTTCTATTAACAAAACCGTGAGATCATAATAATAAACATAGTAAAAAAAATAGTAATAATAAAAAAAAGGAAAATATATGTACAAAAATATATATAAAGATAATGTAACCTTTTGAAGGTTACAAATGTAAGTAATCAATTCACCTACGACTACAAATCATCATATGAACACGTGTGTAATAATAATAATAGTAATAATAATAATGAAAAAGGTAGTCTTCTAATGGAGAAAGAAATTGTAGAGAGAGAGGAGCAAAGAAATAATCTAAGGGCAAAAATATTGAGATGAGGATAGGCGACTGTATTATCGCACAAAAATATATAAAAAGGGCCTTATTTAAAATTTTCTTCTTCACGTTCACTAAAAGTAGTATCTCAAATCGTGAAAATACACACAACAGCGAAATATATAGCTTGTTCATATTAACAGATGATAGACCGATTGAAAGCCGTTTCGTGACATACGAACAGCACTTTAATTTTATTTATATAGCAAGATGGATAGATTTATAAAGATTATGTTCTCTTGTAAATCCAAAAAAAGCAAAATACCAAAGCTAAGGAAAACATTCCTTCCTTTATGATTGTTATTATTATTATTATTTTAAGCTTAAAAAGGGTGACTTCCGTTTTAAGGCAAAAATATTACTAACATTATTCAAAGTGCTTCAGATTACGTTCAGAATAGAGTTGATGTTACGTAATATAGGATCTCTCTTAGGATTCATACATTTAGTTTCCACAGTAAAGCCTGGTTTGCTACTGACAAGAAAAGGAATCGCCTATCTCGATGCGTGGAAAATTTCTTCCAAGAAATGGTTAAGAAAATCAAATTTTTCTGATCTCAGTACGCAGTTGAGAAGAAATGTCACTTCAAATAGGGCTCTCTCTAGGAAATTTCTTGACTCATTCATTCAAGAAATTTCATTACTTTTCTTGAGCGTAACAGCATACTTAGCTTAAATGAGAAGTATTACGTTTGATATCAAGATATCCTATCTTAAGCAATATCAGCATTAGCCAAACCGAATATAACATTGCCTAGAAGACTTGACAATTGTCACTCAGCTCTGAAAAATGGCGTATTTAAAAAATACACGGTATTAAAAGATGCATAATTTTAATTTTTGAACATTGAACATTGAACATATTTCAAGTCAAGGAAAGCAGCAGTGCCACGTGTTAGTTACTATGGATTTGATAGCTGTTGAGTTACTCTTTTATATGCAAGCTAAAAATGTTGCCCCAATTTGCCCCTGTTAATGTTAGAGGATGGTGAAATAGTCGATTTATCATATAACTCCGAAAATATGAGAGATACCCCAAGTAACATTAGTAGCTGAACAACAGTTTATTCAGCTGAAATACAGTGATACCTCCATGAGTCGATGTTCCAAGACTCGATATCGACTCATGGAACCATACTAAAAACAGAATTTCATGGTTACTATGATGGTCCCTAGAAGCCACTTTCCAAAGGATCGCTGTTCCACGACTCGATATTTCCATGAGTCGATGGTCCCTTCAATATCGACTCATGGAGGTTTCACTGTAATGTTTAGAGTAGTTTATCTCTTAAAACTCAATAGATAGAGCTAAAGTGTATTCAGCAAATTTTCATGTAGTGAAATGATCTACAAATTTGCCGAACAATTCCAATAAACTAAATAAACTAAAAAAGGATTTACAATAAGATGAAGTTAGATAACTAGAACTCATGCTATATAAAGAGCATCCAAGCCTAATGTAACACATATATAAAATGGATTTATCCACTTATCAATAGAAAATCGAAACATTGTCTTAAGAACAAGCTCTTAATATTCAAACAAATTTTCAGGCCAGCCACTTGTATGCTGTACAAATATGGACTAGCTGATGTAATATTAGAAAAAAAGCTTTGCAGCGGATTCAAAATAAAATTTTGAAAATGATTCTGAAGCTCTCTCCGTGGTATAGTACTAATGAGTTACATAGAATATCCAATGCTGAAACATTGCAACAAATGTCGAATAAATTTAATAATAATTTTAGACAACAATCTTCTATTGCCACGATAAATTCGTTATTTATCTAGGTTAAGTTAAGTTAGTTGAAACGGTTTTTTTTTCTCTGGGATCAACTCACCTGCAAAAATTCTGAACTGCTACGGTAAACAAAATGTTAATAAAAGCTTAATTTTGCTTTACCAAATTAGGATGATATTGTTTTCCAACACAGAACACTTAGATATTATAAATGAATATAATGATGGGAAAGATACTAATAAAGAAACTAAAAAAAAATGAATCCCTAGACAATATTTTCAGGGCTGGCAGGATAACCTAGGAAATAAGTTCACATACATCGCCACGAATTTCTTCAGGAATACCTGCAAAAATTCTTTTACGAACTTCTCAAGAAAATTATGGATTTCATCCAGTTATTCTTCAATCTATTTGTCGAGGGTATTCGCTTAGAACAATTTCAAGAACTCGATTGGTTCGAAGATTGTCTCCACAATTCAAATTAATAAACATATTGCATCATGACCCCTCCCCTTGCCGCGATGGGAGGGCATAATCCATTAGCCCATATGATGGAAACCAAAGGCGTAACCTGTAGTGGTGGTATCACATTTTGGAATTTTTTTGCTTAAAGCCGCGTTATAATTCATATGGCATAGACGCACTAATATCTCGGATGTGATCCAACGGACATTCTGCGTCGTTGATAGAATTGATGCCCATTTCAAATAATTAATCTATTCGAAGTGGACATTAATACTATTGGTGACGATCAGTTTGCTTTTGCTAACCTGAATGATCCGTTGCCACTCTTACTATTAGTTAGCTAGACACATTGTTTTTATAATCGACGTAGGGAATATTACTCTGAGAAAAATTACTAGTAGATTCACTGAGTAGAAATAAGTGGCGACAATCTTATTTTGATATGGTTTTCACATTGCCATAATACGAAATACCTCTTTTGTAACAACGGTATAAATAATCTGAATCCAGCTTCATTTTCGCAAAATTTACAAGTAGAAAGTACCGTAAGGACGCCATTCACCGCTCATGCTCCATTCACCGCTCATTGAATTATTTTTTTAAAAATCTAAACAAATTTCCGCAATAAAAGTCATCAACATGTATTAGTACACCAGAATGGATTGTATCACAATGAAATTCATATGATTTAATATTATATACTATTTATAAAAAATAATGTTAGGCTGTTTAAGGCGGTAAACATGAGTTGAACAATGATTTTATTATGGCAGGTCGAAAAATGCTTCTTAGCTGCCACGCTTTAATATGTTGTTGTACTATAGTACAAAGATAACAACCAGCTAATGAAAGTAAATTAATTCCAACTAGTTGTGTATATAGAGCCTCATACTTAGGATGAGCGGTGAATGGCACCCTACACATGTATCATTGGCATACATGTTATCCGGTACCATTCTACGTTGTTCACATTTCAACTTCTTTAATGCAAAAAAAAGTTTTATCTTGCGTTTAGCGTAAAAAGTTGCGAAAAATATCGAAAAACCGATTTTTGACAGAATTTAATGTGTTGAAATGCTGTTAAATGTCGAAATACATTCTTGACGAAAAATTTTCCGGACTGAAGTGGGAATCGAACCCACACTCCTTGACTCAATGCGGCTAAATGCTTGGTTACACTAACTGCTCAGCTACGAAGCCCACTTTAGATTTAATAGTTTTCTGGGATGTGCTAAAAACAAGGGGAGAGTTTCTAAGTAGCATTCATCTATTATTCATCAATATTTTTTTGAGGATTCTCCATATCTAAAATAACTGACAAACAATATCAGTTTTTAGCGCTGTTCCACGATGTAAAAGTTTTTTAAACAAAAAAAAATATCACAAAATCAAAATAATTTTAAAATGTCCTTTTAAGTCTTCAGATGTCTAAGAAATATATATTCAAAATATTCAAACAAACATTCTCGTTGTTCTAATCGCCCAGAGGATCCTAAAGTTTTGCATAGTTTTCATGCATTTTCCTAGAAGTTGTAAACACTCAACTATAATATGCAAACATTTTCCGAATTAAAGCCAAAAATTATTTATAATTGAAAAAGAGACTTCCTTACAGATCAATAATTACTCAGCATTTGTCGAAAATATAATATGTTCTTCTTATTGGCATTACGTCCTCACTGGAAAAAAACCTGCTTCTCAGCTTAGTGTTCTTATGAGCACTTCCACAGTTATTAACTGAGAGCTTTCTATTCCAAAGTTGCCATTTTCGCGTTCGTATATCGTGTGGCAGATACGATAATACTCTATGCCCAGGGAAGTAAAGAAAATTTTCATTACGAAAAGATTCTGGACTGACCGGCAATCGAACCCGGACACCTTCAGCATGGTTTTGCTTTGTAGTCGCGGACTCTAAGCACTTGGCTAATGGGGGGCGTTAAAAATTCACTATCAAAACAATTAAAAGAGCTGATTTTTTTTTTCAAAAATTCAAGGTATTTTCGTGCTGACTACATTACACGATAAAAGAATGCAACAATATATATAAAAAGCAAATAAAATAGAGCTCACAGAATACTAAGCTGAGAAATAGAGTGATCAAATGGAACGTAACGCTAGTGAGAAGTAGAAGTTTGAGAGAGAATCATATGAATAATTACCCTTTCACATTATTCAGCTAGCAAAGTTTCGGCAGTGTTGTCTCTAAATGCTGGCACATGGATCCTGTCCGTCAAAATCGTTTCCTGCTCCGGGTGTTTTTCTAGCGTTTCCAGCTAGAATTAAACCGCTTGCCTTGCCTTGCCCGGATCACTTCCTCGATGGCCAGTTTCGGCCATAGCACCATCAGTAGCACGACATCGACCAGTATCCGTGACACCGATTTCAGTCTCCGGCTGTCGGCATTGGCCGCATATACAATAGTGTCCCGCGAGCTGGCAATCGCAAATCCCGCCGTGTTTCTCCAGCTTCTTGAAATAGACATCCTTCTCGCCAAAATATTGCGTCCACTGGAAGGCCAACATCTGCAGAAAGCGGGACTCTCACAAGCGCGGATCGGAACCGATTCCCCGACGAAAAGTTTCTTGTTCTCCTTGCCAGGCGTAATGAACAAGCGGAAGATGGGCTGTGAAAGCGGATGCATCGGAATAACTTTGTCCTTCGATGGTTTGTCCGTCAAGATTGCTGGCACGGATTCCTTCATTGAGTTGCTACCGCTGATGGTCCTTGCACCGGATGAATTTAGCTGCTTTCTGGTCCTATTGACTGTTTAACGATAAACTTGCGACGATCGACGCGCCACCATATTTCATACAACGGGGGTATTAGAACTAACTTGGAGGTGATGATTTGGAGGTTATTTGGAAAGTTGGAGGTTAAAATCACCTCCAAACACTAGCGATTTTGCGGTGGGATGTTGACGTTTGATCACGAATTGAATAGAAGAAAACTATACTATATTAACAAGACAATTCCGGCGGATTCCAATGACCGCTGGGATTCAAATGAATCACCGCTTTTTTGACCTGAAACTGATACTTACCAAACTTCATATATCTTAAGCACTAGACTTTCGAATTTTATTTTAAAAGGTTCGCGATAAACCACTAAAATTTAATAAAGACTCAAATTGAAACGCGAAGATCTTCGAACAAAAAAAAATATGGCGTCGTCGTCCGTCGACCATCAAACAACAACATGCGGACAGTGTTGCGCGATTTATTATCACATCTGGATTGAATGTGAATAAGCATCGATTTTGTGTAATATCACGAAAACAGTTCGGAACGATGTGGTTGCAGCTGTTTATGTGTAATATTGTTTGTGTTTCATATGTAAATATTACACAAGATCAACGTACTGCAAAATAATCATGTCGTTTCAATGTAATTCAAGAGCGATGTGATATCACATCGCAGTTGATGTTATTATGCATCTGAAATTTGCGATTACATTGATATTTTGTTACATCGGCACTATTACATCGAGTCATATTACATTATTTTTTGCTGTGTACTTAAAATGTTGACCAGCATGATTAGTAAAACTTAAAAACAATGCGAATAACAGTATATGAGCACAGAGAACAGATATTGAGGCTCGAACAAAATTCCATCAAAATCATGTGTAACGATTAGAGTCAACCATCAGCGCCGCCAACGCAGACAGCCCGACATACAAACTCGTTTCGACAACACGATGTCACTAGTGAACGTCAAAATGCATAAGCACACAAAGCAACGCTAGTGAGAAGTGGCAATTTTTGATATCGACACTAGCGCCATAGTGTAAAAAGCGGCAAATTTGTAGCGTTCTCAATCGACGACAGCGCCGTGTAACAGGAGCATAACGACATACTTTGAAATGACCAGTATTGCGGCGCTCATTTTAAATCCACATCCAACGGCGGCGGTAACGCGCAGAAGATATGCGCGCAATTCAAACGCAACGTCAAAACTCAAGTAGGCTTGGATTTTTTCATTCTTCAAGGACGCAAATGTTTCAAATTTGCTAAATCTAAACCATTTGGTGAATTTTATTATCACTGCGACGGTATATCGACATTTTCAGATAAACGCATTACGTGGATTTATCTTGCAGAGCACAATACAATGCTTTACACACGCTGACAAGAAAAGATGAACGTCTGTTCTCTGTGGTAGAATAGGCAAATTTAATGCGCCACCAGCATAGAGGTCGCTAGGTAAGAAGGAGAGAAATGTCATTGAAAATGTTTGTTTACGTCCAAAATTCAATTTTTCGACCCAAAAATTAGCTCATAATCAATTAATTATTAAATTATTTTCCATTGGCATAATCATTTTGACCCTCTATTCCTGCGATACTCATGATTTCACAACAAATTTATCCACAAACAAAGAATCCGGAAGTTTATAACCTGTGTAGCCAAACACCAATTTTCCAATTTTTTCCCACAAATCGTACATGAGCACTGACCGGATCTGTACATTTTGGAAGGAAAAAAAGTTTATCATGTTTTTCAATGATCTCTGATCGTCTACAACATAACTATTTCGCGAAAAAGTTTAATATGTGTGCTCCTTCCTATGCTGCACACGATGCGTTCTCAACCCAACCTCTTTTATGACGGTTCTTTTACTAGCCACCAGATGTCGAAGTGATCGTTCAGCTTTGAAAATATTAGCCTATTGAACAATCAGTAATGGTATGGATCTGAGAGAGACTCGCGAAGAGGAAAAATATCAACGTCATATGCAGCCCAGATTCCCCTCTCACGAAACGTCAAATGCAGCCAACCGTTTTTATGGCTGAAAAAGTGAAAAGTATTGTGTTCAAAGTAAACTGTTATTAAAAACCTCAGTCGGCGGAGCAGTTTTTTCCAAAGTTGCTGATAAATCTAAGCAGAAGATTAATTATTTCTAATGTCCGCTACGTTTGCTGGCATGAAATTTCACTCAAATGGCTATTTATGATTCGATGTGATGCAAACTTAATCATTTTTTGCTGAGAGGTTCATGTGAAGATTTGAACAGCATGCGCATAATTGGTATGCGCATGCGCATAATTGATATGCACAAAGTGGAATAAGAAAAAAAATCAGCAATCACAGAAAAAGAAGACCGTCTTCGCGAGTCTCGTCTCAGGTATGGATTACCATATATTTTTTATCAGTGTAGAGAAGTTCAAAGAGGGTCGGTCTGTTTCGTTTTTACCAACAGATGGCGCCGATGTCTGCACGGAGAAAATGCAAATCTGTGGCCAGATTCAAAAAAAAAAACTGGACCACTGTGCGGCGGCTGAATTTTGTTTGTTTCGCGAGTTTTTAGGAAAGTACGTTAATTTTGCTGAACATTCGCGATTCGCGGAACATTACTAAAGGACCTATGTACAAATGAGAGATTCTCTTCTCTCTCGTTCTCTTTCGATTATAACAGTGGAATACTAAAGATTTTGGGAAGTTTTTCACTATAGATCGAAAGTCAATTTCCTTGACTAGCGTTTCATACAAAAAACGCAACAGAAGAGATCGCAATTAAATGCGCGAGCAACTGCGCGAGCAAGTTGTGCCGCTGCATTGCGCGAGCAAAATATTTATTTACAGCGCAAAATAGTTTCCTAAAATACCGTGCCGCTGGATTGCGCGAGCAAAACATGAAGTAGTCACGCTAAAAAAATATATGTTCAGGCAATTGATAATGTCTTATTGAATTCATATGAATATTATTGATATTATGCAATAAGGTCGTTCATTACTAACGTCACGCATTAAAGCTTTTAGATGGTTTTCTAAAAGTAAAATAAAGTTTTAAAAATATATAAATCGTATATTAATTCGTAATTTCATGCATAACAATCCACTTGTGATTTTTACGATGATTATTTCAACAAGTTGGTTGAGAATTCACAATAAAAACGTCTTTCCTCGAATCCTCACTTGTGCATGAAGACGAATATAGAGAGTACGACATTAACATCGTGACATCGAATGCGCACGGACGGTCATGTGCACCTCTTTCAAACTACGAATTAGTAATATATGAACAAATTTTGTGTTTCAAAAATTTAACATTTTGAATATGTGATATCAGAGAAAACAATTTTTTTATTGGTGTAAAATATTGTGTTGAATATGTGATATATTAAAATACCATTTTTATTTATTTTTTTTCTTAATTTTCTTAATCTTAATTTTACACTAAGTTACTGTTTCATAGAATTTTATTAGCGTGCGGTCGGGAGTGTATAGAAGCACTCACTCTGTACCGCTGTAATAGCATATTGAATGAGCATTTGCATAGTATACATTTCGGCGAAAATTCTTTTTTCTCAAATCTGCGTTAGCAAAAGCATTGGGCGATGCATTTTTTTTTTACTCGACAATAAAGATTTTTCAAAACCTGTTGTATGTTATGTAGTTTTAATGAATTTGGTAGTCAATTATTGTGAAATCTCTAATAATTCGATTAATGTTAGGTCTGAAAAAACGCCCACCACGTTTGCTCCAATATATGGGAATTTTCACTACTATTGCTATTTCGAAAAAAAAAGTTTGGCGAGTGAAAAACTACTATCGTCAAATTTTCCTGAATGCTTCAATTGACATTGGGAAAGTACCCTGCGTACTTGGTTTTCCCCTAGGCCGGAAATGTTTCCAAAATGGCGGATGGATATCGGCATATCTGGGAATTGATGAGAATTTTCACTACTATTGCTATTTCGAAAAATAAATGTTCGGCGAGTGAAAAACTATTATCGCCAAATTTTTCATAATGCTTCATTAGACATTGGGAAAGTACCCTGCGTACTTGGTTTTGCCCCCTAGGCCGGCAATGTTTCCAAAATGACGGATATCGGCATATATGGAAATTTATGAGAATTTTCACTACTATTGCTATTTCGAAAAATAAATGTTCGGCGAGTGAAAAACTATTATCGCCAAATTCTTCATAATGCTGCATTAGACATTGGGAAAGTACCCTGCGTACTTGGTTTTGCCCCCTACACACTTAATTGTCAAATTTGTACTCGGCAAAACAAATTAACGAACTTGGCCGGTAAATCATAATTTGACTGAATTCTCGTTGAAATTTGACATTTGAACCAAATTGACAGATGTGAAGTGCCGAAAATCGGTAGTTTGTACTAATCACCGAAATTCAGTAGTTTATTTTCCCAGAGCATTCGGCAAACGAATGAGTTTACCGAGATTCGGAAAAGTGCATCTGTCAAAACTTTAAAACACGTGCAATCGATGAAAAAAAAAAGTGCTGAAGTAATTAGAGAAGTCGGATGTCATGTTAATTTTTGAAATGAAATTTGTTTTCTGATATTCGTTTGTTACTGAGGTCAAATCCGTTTTTCATTGAGTAAATTTTCGTTTTTACTTGTCATTTATGTATAATTGTGTTCTAAATCATTCAAATTGGACTTCAAATTTGGGGGGGCAAATTGAACGAATAATATGAAAGAAAATATTCCAGTAGCGATTGAAGGATGTTTGCTTCTTCTTATATTTATGTGAGCCTACGTCGTTAGCATCAAAAGAATAAAATTGTTTTTTTGTTGTGAAAAGAAAACTTAAAAAAAAATTGCTCTTTTGTTTTTGACCCTTTTCTTCTTCTTATTGAAATAAAAAACAAAAATGAACATTTACTGAATTCCGGTAAAAATGTGCCGAAATTATCGGCAAAGCATTGCCGATCTGCTCAGCAAATTTTGACAGCTGGATGAGTTTTGCATTTTACAGTCGTGTTCGGCACTTTGAACTTTTACCGAGATTTTCGCCGAGATCTCAGCTGTTAGGTTCTCGGCGAAATGTTTTGCCGGCCTCGGCGAAATAAATTAAGTGTGTAGGCCGGCAATGTTTCTCGCTTCGATGTGTTAATTTTGATATTATGAATGATTGAAAAATATGTCAATCTGCCGACTCAGTGACATTCCAATTTACATAATGACAGCTCGTCCTGAAGTAAAATTTGCCGAGGGGTGATTCAAAATTGATTTCCATACTAATTTTGAACATAAATTAAAATAGTTCCAGGTCACGGAAAATTGTAAAACTTTTCGTTCTAATTCAATTTTAAACGTAGATTTAGAATATGTAAGAAACTGGATACTTCTAAACAAGCCAATTGTAGGACCCTATTAAATTTATAGATATATAATAAACTTAATTATGAAAAGCGTAAGTTTCTACTCATTTTCATTTATATTGCATTTTGAAAGATGGTTTGTTGAGCTCTAACCGCTCTAAGGCGTCGTCCACAAATTACATAATGCTCTAGAGGGAGGGGCAGTAGACAGTAGAAGCGTTACGGCTCTTACAAAAAAATTACATTTTTCGTACAAAAAGCGTTACGGACGGGGAAGGGGGTCAGTTTTGCGTAATTAATGGACGCTGCCTAATAGCAACACTCTACGAAACGGTTTTGATCTTCTGCTCGAAAATATTGCATTTCAAGTACGATAATTTTTCGTTCTAAAAAAGGAAAGGTCGCCCAATGCTATGATTATATTTTTGAGATCCTTCGTGAGTGCTTAGGAACTCACTGAGACTGAGAGAATTGCGCCAAAACAGAAAAGTGTCAGGCCTAGTGCCACCAAATTACAAGGTAGCCGTGTTATTTTAGTGTTGCTGTTTATTATGTGAATTATTTCAGTTAAATTGATAATTTATTATTTTTTTTTCTTTGAATTTGGTGATCAGCTTATTGATTGTTACCCAAGGTAAGTACATTATTGTGTAAATATAAATTTCAATAGTTTTAAACATATCCGAAAAATTAAAATAATTGCACGAGTAATTTTTTAAAACGTCTTATTATTAAAATTTTGAAAATGACGTATTCAACGATGAACATTGGTCCATGAAACGAAATTAAGTGGAATAAATTAATAACTTGAAAAATACGAGAGATATGGTTTTGGTGTCTTCTGAACATTTGTTTGTCTGGTTAAGGCACGTTATATGCAAAAGTGTCCTAAGCGCCAAATTTCTTAGTTCTCGCAATTCACTCTCAAACTTTTTTATTTTAAAAGATAGCAAAATTAAATGTTCTACAATTTTGTAGATAATTAAAAATGTGAAAACTTTCAAAAACATCATTTTTTTCTATATCTAATAGTTTGGGAGACAAAGGTCACTTTAGAGTTCGATAGTCAAAAATCGTCTTATTTTTAGCGAAATCTTAGTAAAAAGTTATGAACAAAAATTATTTAAACAAGTTTTTTCATACAATTTTGTGTACATTCTGTTTAAAAAATTGTTACTCTTTCACAAGATTTTTTACCTCTTTTTCTATTAAAGTAAAAGAATTATCAGTCGAAGTACTTTTCAAAAAGCACATGAAATCGGCGAAATTAAACACAGTGCAACTCTGAGACGCGTTCTACGATGATGCCGTCCACAAGGTAACTTGTCACTCATACAATATTGGACAAAACATTTGCAATACCAAATGGTCAACTTTGGAGGCTTAGATCTCAGTTATTTTTAAACCGATTTGAAAGAAAATTTCCACAGCCCTTCTGGCATAACTTGAATTTAAACATATATTTTTGAGATATTTTCCCAAACTCAAGTTCAAAAGCTGTAAAACTTTGACGAAAGTGAATGTTTTGACATTTTTATCTAATTTGCGTAATTTAAAAAGTTTAAATGAAAGCTTTAATTTATCCCCAGTAAAATTGTATATTGAGACAAGTTCAACCCCCCATTTTTTACCGCTAAACAAATATTTAAATCGTGATAACTTGTTTTTTTATATTTTTACACCATTTTTTCACAATATCTCAAAATATTCTTCTAGTTTAGGAATTTGTGTCGATATCAATCATTGGTGATCTATTTTTTAAGATATTCCGATGTTCCTTGGGGACCGACATTCTCCATATTAAATGTCTTTGTCGGCCATAAGGAGCAATTCTGAAAAAAAAAATACAAATCGGTTAAGTATTCATGGAGAAATACTCGCATTAATGTATCTTTCCGAGGAGTGAATATCCGAATACAATAAAAATTTTGTAGCCTGGGAAATTACCGTGGGTTATGGTTAATGCGTCGGTCCCCCAGGGAATTTTGAAATATCTCCGGATCCAAATGACCACCCGCATAGAAAATTACCGTACCTACCGTAAGGACGCCATTCACCGCTCATTGAATAGCATTTCAACATTTTAAATTCTGTCCAAAATCGGTCGTTTATATTTTTCTTAACTTTTTGCACTAGACGCAAGATTTAACATTTCTTTTTCCAGGGAAAAAGTTGAATTTAAAAAAAAATGTGTGACAGAATCGAATAACATATGTTTAGGACGCCATTCACAGCTCATACTAAGTATTAGGCTCTATATGTTGCACTAGTTAGAATTAATTTATTTTCATTAGTTGGTTATAATCTTTGCACTATAATACAACAACATATAAAACCGTGGCAGTCAAAAAGCAGTTTTCGATATGCAATAATAAAATCACCTTAAACAGCCTAAAATTATTTTTTTTATAATTTATCTTTAATTTAAAACCATATGAATTTCATTCGAATACAACCATTTTGGTATATTAATACATGCTAATAACTTTTATTGCGAAAATTTATACTGATTTTTTAGAATAATTCAATGAGCTGTGAATGGCGTCCATACGGTAAAATATTTACAAATATATTGTGAACATATCCAATAATGTTACCCTTTAATGATATGCTCACCTTACATTCCAAGCCATAAGGTAGAACAGTAGCGCTGATAATAGTAACTGAAGTTACAAAATCGATAAAGGTCTACCTTTAGTAAAACAATTGCTTGTTTCAGCTACGGTACGCAAATTTTTGCGAACCATAATGGATATTGTACAGTACAGATATGTTCCGTTTTTATCACGTTCCGATTTCGTCAACAAATTATTCCGTTTTTATCAACACACACAAATTGATTTTTTTTTCTTTTCAAAACGTTTCGAATATAAACTAAAAACTTATTTTGAAGCAATTGAAATGCTTTTTAATAGCCTCAGAGTTGAATTTTCGTCATTTTGTTAATATTGAGCATCTACGATACATGGTAGGTGTCAAGTCATATACGATTTAATAAGGTTTGACTTTTTCTTATGCAATTATTGAAATGGAGTTTTCAAACGTAGCATGTTCTGTTGGATAAGATTGGCCCATATTTCAACAATCGAGAATTGCTCTGGCCACGTCCTAGCAACAACGTACTTAAGAGAGATGCAGAGACCTCTCATTTTTCTTATATAATATGGCTTAAATGAATTTTCTTTGTAAATTTGATAGACGTATATACTCCCCCTATAGTATAAATTTTTGCATAAAAATAAAAAAAAAAAATTATATGGCACTTAAGATATCTCAAATCCCCCCATAACCGCTTACATGATTAATGGACGATCCCATACATGTTCAGCTCTTTTATTTTATTCTTAATAAGACTGTCGACCTTGTCATAGTTTGGACATTACCTTCTATCTCTCAAACTCGATAGCATTGCACAAATTATAGCAAACAGCAATTGATTAGATCCTGTTCCAAGGGATAGGGGAAGAGGTCCAGCAAAACTAAGCAAATTGTAGAATACTTGTTTTTAATTTATTATAATTCGTGGTTTACGGCTAATCAGCCCAGTGGAAGTTTGACAACTACCGAAAAACTAAACATTACATATGCTTTGCATTTGTCCATTTCATCCAATTGCAAAGTGTATGTAATGTTTAGTGTTTCGGTAGTTGTCAATCTGTAGAAGATTTTGTTGCCAGAACGAGCTGATAGACTTACATGATTATTTCACTCTTGCATTGGTCAAATATTCTGACGTGTTTGAGTGAAGGAAAAGATTTGGAAAATTATCTGTAATAACTGTGTTGGTTTTCTAGTGACAGTTGGTGACAGGTTCCCTTAACTTTTGGGAGCTCGCAATCTAAGCCAGCTGTCTCCTCTCTCTCAGTTATTTAATATTATTTTTACTCAACAAAAAACTATAACTTAAGTTAGTTTTTTGCCAGTCTATTTGTGATCTTACGTAAACTTCCAAACGCAATGATAGCGGAACGGCAACGAAAAGCGAAACCGGCTCACCAGCATGAATCACATCATCTTAACTAAGCTGTCAACGAACGAAGGTGAACCAAGTCTGGGTCGACAAGCATGGTTCCGCTTTCCGTTGCCGTTCGCTATCGTTGCGTTTGGGCCATAAAGCTAAAAGGTGATGGTGGTGCTGTTCTAGATTGGCGATTAGTGCATCCTTATCGAAGTTGGTAGTAATAACTTTAGAAGAAAGATCACCACAATCATTTTAATGTTAAATTTGGCAATTCAAAGCTTTGCAAAACTTTCGAAACATAACTCCAAATTTAATCATCAATCGGTTGTGACCAAAAATGCAAAATGAATGTACCGTAAAATGGGGTGAAGTTGATCACTTTTGAGAGATTCTGTTCTATAATTCCAAGTAGGATGCATGTATTATCATCCAAATATTTTTAAACCTGTACTGAATGGATGTGTATCGAATTATACAAACGGAATTTTGACAAAATCTTATCGTAATAACAAAAACATTTTTTAGAATTGAAGTTCTTGATTCCAGGGTGATGTTGATCAATTACTGCGATAGCCCAGACAACCAGAAGTCGCAAAAAAGTGCACGTAATAACTCGTTTACTCATGCAAATCACATCAAACCCGCAAAACACGGTGGATAAATTCGTCAGACTGATGAGTTTCATCGCATAAAACGCTTCTTTTCTGAGTTCATTTGTACATTTTGTTTCATCTCGTACACTCGTACAAAGTAAGTCGAATCATTCCGTAGCAGCTGTCAAATCAACATTTGTTATCATAAGCTAAGTCGCATAAGATCACAAATTATTTCGGTAGAAAATTTATACACTCGCATTGTATGCTATTATTCATCACATAATATATGCACGCATATCGCCTCCACTTTTGTACGTAGAAGGCCTTTTCGCGACATCTTATAAGTGACATTTTGCACATATAAAGCCTCCAGGTGATTTCGTTATGCGTACATTTTGGTTGTCTGGGAGGTTTCATAAATTAAAAAGATATGTTATTCACTAAATTTGTGTTTATGAAATCCGAATCAAATCTCGAAATATCAAATTTTTTTTGATATATCGGTCAAATTTAGAATTAAATGTTGTTAATTGCAGAATACATCACATTAAACGCCTAAAGGTATGCAATTTTCTTAGAAATTAGTAACTCGCTCACTAAAAGAACATGTTTTTTCTCTAAAAATGAATTTTAATCCTCAATGCTAATTAAAAAGTGGGTTCACTGAACATATCTGGAATGTCTTTATACAGACCTGGCAATAATCGATTGTTTGAAGAAGAACCCTTCAACAGTTCATCTAACATTTCCTACAAAATCTGTTTTCCATGGTATAATTATCTTGAATGTCAAACCGAATTTAGGAACATCAAGCGCAGCTATTAGGTAACGCGACATCACATAAATAGTGATAATTGAAATCGGATCATAGCTCTCTTGATAGTTTATACATGAGGGTACGGGAATGATCAACTTCTCCCCACTGATCAACTACACCCCGAATTACGGTACCTTGGCATAAAACTCTCAGTTGATAGCTGCGGAAGTGTATATAAGTTGAGAAGAAGGCTCTTCCTCAGTTGGGATGTAAAGCCATGAAGAAGAAGAAAAAAAAGGATGAGGATGAACAGTAGAAAAATAGGTTGTTTCTTGTTTATTTTTTCTAAAAAAAATGATCAGCTTGCCTCACTTCCTTTTAGCTATTTTTACAAATATGGTGTACCTTGTGATGCATAGGACATTTATGTGATTATCGTTTTAATATTCTATATTACTTTCATTGAAATTCCAACTAAGAAAACTGAAACTATTAATGATTTATAACAAAATCATATTGATTGATAGGAATCTGCAATAAACTTTCATTACGAACCTATAAGAATAAACAATCTAAATGGTCGTCACAGCTCTTAAACGTCAATACCAGTGTTGTGAAAAACTCAATTTCTCACAACTCACGCTTGAGATTTTTCATGCGTGAGTTGTCAATCATGCAACTCAGCAGTCAAAAAATCATGGATGAGTTGGCTCACCTTTTTGACTCATTGTCTCGTATTTCCACAGTTTACTCACACACGGTAATAATTTCTTGTTAGACTGGTAAAATTATGTTAATCCTTTCTAACGTTAACAACAACATTCGGGTTTCACGAGTTTTTGCCGGGTTTTGCGACTGAATCATCTTTTACGGTTTGAGTTGATTGAGTTGATTTTGCATCAAAATCTCAAGCGTGAGATTTGCCAAGCAGATCTCTAATGAGTTTGCTCTCACGGGAGAGCGTATTGATTGAGATTTTGAGTGTGAGTCTATCAACACTGGTCAATACTGTGCATTAATATGATAAAAATGTGTCTTATCCTGACAAAACTGCAAATTTCATTTCAAATTTGTAAAATATTTTGTCTAAGAAAATTATTCCGTTGTTGTTACGGTTCCGTTTTTGTCAACTGAAAATCGCCGATCGTGTTGATAAAAACGGAACATACCTGTATTCTGTTCGGCATAAGTAACTAACATTTTAAAAGAGCTCAAGACCAAAATGGTATGAAATCGTTTTTATGCCTAACTTATTAAATATTAATGAAATTTTACTGATTTGCTTCTTTGTTAAATTTGGATATCTAACATAGATTTTAATAGATACCCTAGTAACCAATAAGCCGTAAAGTTTGGCACCAAGTCGGTTCTATAGTAGAATGAAAGACATGGCTAACAGGGATAATAGGAACTATATCGTAATTAAAGGCTGTTAAAAAGCCACTTTTGGCGAATTATTTGGCTGATATACTGCCTACTCGTAACGAGTATCTGAAGCGATAGACGTCAAAATTTTATAGCAGGTTGGTTGAAGAAAGAGAAAAAAAAGTTTGTTTATCTCCTGTACTTTTCTCTCTTTCTTTGACCTTCTTCTTCTTCTTCTTTCTGGCGTTACGTCCCCACTGGGACAGAGCCTGCTTCTCAGCTCAGTGTTCTTATGAGCACTTCCACAGTTATTAACTGAGAGCTTTCTATGCCAATGACCATTTTTGCATGCGTACAGTATTGGACAAAACATTTGCAACTTTTTCGATTTTCCATACAAAATGACCAACTTTGGTAAGCTAGATCTCAGTTATTTATCGTCCGATTTGAATGAAATTTTCACAGAACATCAGATATAACTTGAATTTCAACATATACTTTTGAGTGATTTTTCCAATCACGGGTTTATAAATTATAACGGTTTATCTAAAGTGTAATTTTCGACGAAAAATTCAAAACTATTTATCTCAAAATCTGATAGCCCTACACAAAAACTGTCTTCAGCAAACTTGTTTACCTCGTTAAAATCTACAACTTTGCTGAAGATACCATGAAGCTATTCCTTCAAAATGTTTAGTTATGTCATTTATAAAAAATCGTCAAAAAATTGACTTTAGTCAAACCGTTACTGCTTTTAAACTTGTGATTGGAAAAATCACTCAAAAATATATGTTAAAATTCAAGTTATGTCTGATGTTCTGTCAAAATTTCATTCAAATCGGTCTATAAATAACTGAGATATAGCTTACCAAAGTTGGTCATTTTGTATGGAAAATCGAAAAAGTTGCAAATGTTTTGTCCAATACTGTATATCGTGTGGCAGGTACGAAGATACCCTATGCCCTGGGATGTCGAGAAAATTTCCAACCCGAAAAGATCCTCGACTGGTGGGATTCGAACCCACGACCCTCAGCTTGGTATTGCTGAATAGCTGCGCGTTTACCGCTACGGCTATCTGGGCCCTTTCTTTGACCTGTTCCAAGTTAATTTTTTTGTTAAATATCTTAGACTCGAACTGATGTTTTCTAGGCTCCTATTAGATGATTCGGTCCCTTTTCCATCTGCCCCATCTATGCTTTTATGAGTTGCCTTGCTCAGCATCGTTTATAAGGCAGAGAACTATTGGAGGCTGGAAATACCAGCAGTTTAATTTGGATTAATTTGTACTTCATTGCAAAGGGAGTCAAAAATGAGTGTAAAATGAAGTATGGGGAATGTTTGGGAGAATGAAAAGTTCGAAAAGACCGTGAAAGTATCAAGAATAATTGCTTGCATTAATGTTTCCAGGCTTCGTAAAGTAGACGCAGTTCTTGGAATCCAGATGGCCTCCGGGACCAATACAGGCTGATTTTCGCACTGTAAAAGGGCTTCCGTTGGTTCGGAGACCCTCACTGCCGTGAATCGCAAGTCAGTCCCATCTCCATTTTCGTCAAAATTGAGTTAAGCTCAGTTTTCAACATATCTTCCAATGCTCTTTCAACTGCACTAATGAGATAATATGATTTGTTCGGAAAAATTGAGAAAAAACTGCAGGTCAAATTGTCCCACACTGAAAAGTAACCACATATCAGTCCCACTACAGATTTTCGCACCCTGTAACATAAAAATGAGCTGTGTTTGGATCATCTTCATATTTTTCTCGGAAAGATATTCTAGTAAAAAGCAAATTGTGAAAGTTTCATTATGATTTGAACATGTTCCAATCCTCTGGAATTTTTTGAATATTCGTATGGAAAACGAATGTGGAAACTTCACAGCCCATTTTCTCAATGCCTACTTTTTACAGATGGGACTGACTTGCGATTCACGGCAGATCAGGAATCAGAAGATCACGAACATGAGCAAGTATTTATCGATAATCATCCATAGCCTGATTATCCTGCTACTCAATTTGTATCAGCTCTTATTTTGTAATTCTGAATGAATTCAATCATCACCGAATTTGTTTTGGGTGAATTTGATCCGATTGACATAAACGTCACGTATACCAGCCTTGCAACAGCATTGACAGCCGTTGTATGCGGCTTGTGGGCACAGGGCTTACAAGCACTGCGGTATGGCGTTATATACGCATATACGGCTAATTTCAGTGCTCGAAGGTGACAGTGCCTAAAAGCACTTGAAAATGTTATATGAAGCCTGTTGGCACTGAAAACCTGTTGAGCGGCTCATATGCCGCCTATGACAGTGCTTACTGGTTACCTGGGATTCATTTTCAATGAGAGACGGTTCCTGACTTTGTACCACGCACGGACAATTGTTGTTGAGATTTTATATTTTGGACATATCCAGCAGTTAGTCGATATTTTCGTGATCGTCAGTTGTTTGCCATTCGCTTGCTCTTCCGTTTTTTTTTAAATTTTTGTGAGTAGAAGAGATAGTTTTTCGGTAATAAACCAATGAAATTGGCATCATGAAGAATAATTAAATTATCTCAGGTAAGTGACACGTACTTTGCACTGAAAAGTTTGATGGAGGAAGTGAACAAATGTTCTGTATTGTATCTACAGATCAGATAAAAAGAATTCGACTGTTGTATGATGTGGGGCTGCCGAAAAATTGTGCTTTTGCTGTTGGTTTTGAGTATTTAGTGAAGTACAATCTAAGACACATTACAACGCGATTATTTCATCATCCATTGGAATAAATTTAGTTGAAACCCGCATCAAAGAGGACAACAGAATCACCTGCACCGAGCTCTGCGCACTCCAAGATTTCCATAATATGAAATGTGAAAAGTGTATAGTTTATGAAGTAGTTTTCCAATAGTTTGAGATAATAAACGACGCTAAAATGTATTTGATTTTCATTTCTTGTTATATCTTTTAGGAATGTCCGAAATTCATAATTGAACCATACCGACAATTGTTCAACATTATGGTGCGACAATACCCCGACATTCTTCTTCTTCTTTCTTCTTTCTGGCATTACGTCCCAACTGGGACAAAGCCTGCTTCTCAGATTAGTATTCTTATGAGCACTTCCACAGTTATTAACTGAGAACTTTCTTTGCCGATTGACCATTTTTGCATGTGTATATCGTGTGGCAGGTACGAAGATACTCTATGCCCTGGGAATCGAGAAAATTGCCTTTACGAAAAGATCCTCGACCAGCGGGATTCGAACCCACAACCCTCACCATGGTCATGCTGAATAGCTGCACGTTCACCGCTACGGCTATCTGGGCCCCTACCCCGACATTAGTATTAATAATTCGATGCCTAATTCCTGAGCTCATGGATTGTGGTTCTAGTAAGGTGCACGTGCAGAAATTATAAGGAAAAAAGTCAATTTGGGAACGGTAAACATTCTTAACAACCCATTATTCGTGTGGTCGAATCTCTGAAAACATTAGTTAATATGGTCGAAACTGTATCCAGTAATGGTTCGATTATGGTCGGTTCAACCAAAGACATATTCAGAAAGAAATATAAAACTTTGAAAAAATATTTTTTCTACATCAAAATAAATGAAAATTAAAAAAAAACTTTTTTTTTATTATTTCATGTAATTTTTTTTTTCTGATTTTTCAATTTTGTCTGAAAAGTTGAAATCTTAAGCTTTCATTCCATTAAAAAAGATTGGAAATCGGTTGAGCTGTTCAAAAGTCAGGATATTTTTTTAAATAAAAAATCTAATGCGCCGAGACCTACAGTGTGTGCCGATGAAAAATTACTGATTTTTAATTTAAAAAAAAAATATATCTCAAAAACTAAAAAACATACATCGCTGAAAATTTGACAATAGACGTAAAATTTCCTGAACTTTCAAGAAAAAATGAAAACAGCAATATACTTTTTGGTCCCGAGGCCTTCAAAACACGAAAAAACGGAAATTATTGATTCTTTTTCATGTGAAAAAAACAATTTTTGTAATTTTTTTTATTTTTTTTTTTTCTAAAAAGTTTTCCAATACTGCGCAGTATATTTCGATAAATAAAGTTTAGCCAATAACTTTTAAACATTTGAGTTGCCGCAAGTATTATCCTAGAAGTCTCAATTATAAATCGATGAAACGTACAATATTTGGAGAATGTTAAATACATTGCATACAAATATATTAAATAAGAAAATTTACTATTAACTCTGTTTTAAGCTCGACTTTATTGTGCGTTGTATTATTGTGAAAGGTATGGACCTTGTTACAGGTACAGGTTTTTGCTCAGTTTTTCTTTCCAGATCAGAATGAAGACCCACACTCTTGCAGCGGATCAGAAGGAGGAGTTTGTTCGGTACTGTGTTGCCGAATATGGACCCAACTGGATGATGGAGCAGTTTGAATCATTCTTATTCAAGGATAAGAATGCATTCAAAGCGCTCGGCTTGTCGATGAAGAAGCCTCGATTGTCCAAAAATAAAATACGGATGTCGGCGCTCATCAGAGACGAGCGTGTCAAGGCCATGTTGCGGGACGAAGCAGTAGTGCGTGAGCAGAGCGGAGAAACGGAAACATCTTCGACAGCAAAAGGACGAGAGGAAGCGCAGCAAGCAGCTTCAACCGAAGGAGTCGACTTCGGAGAAATGGTGAAGTTAAAAGAAAAACAGTCTTCTACTGAAATTGAAATGTGTTTGAAAGAAACTGAACGTGAATACACGCACGATTCTGTTTCAAAGGACAACCACATCCGAAACTTTGGAATTATTACAAAATACTTACAAAGCTTCAACAATTTGCACGATTTTCAACTTTTCGATGTAAAATCGCATGTTAAAACTTTCGATTCTAGGACATTGAAGTTGCTTGGAATTGACTTTAAATCATTTTTCAATGAAGAATGGTTATATGCAGCAGCAGTAGACATTGGAATGAAAATTCAGTGCTCTAAGTTCGACAGCTTCGATTACGTTGCATTGAATGTCTACGAAGCACAAGTTTTGCTAGGAGACATAAACGTAACTGTTGATAAAACGTTCATCACGAATGTAATTAACCGTGATGTAGTGTTTTGCCCAATTTTAGAGAACAGTCATTATGCACTGTTTGTTATTGATTTCCGGCATGCAGTTTTATATTATTTGGATTCCGGTAAGAAATCCACAGAACAAATAATTACCATTAAGGAAAATTTGCTTTGTAAGTTCATTGCCTCACTCACATTTTTCGAAATGAATGGCATTGAAGATGCAAAAACTATTGTTTCCAAACTATGGACTGTAAGTGGTCTTAATAGTGAAACCCAGACTGATGGGTATAATTGTGGAATTTATGTTATCTTCAATGTTTTTCGCATTTTAGTTTGGTACGAAAAAGACATTGACACTCAAATTGTTAATGCCGATTATAGACGATGCACCTACCACTTAGAAGTATCAGATGCACTCATTTACCCTAAAACTTTAAACAAAACGTGTGGAATTTGTTCTACACCTGTCGATGTTATCGATAATTCAGAAATTGAAATTTCTGAATATATGTGCAGCACTTGTCTGGAACTAATTCAGAAGGAAGACCTCAATGCCTTTGACACAATTTCGAAGCCATTAATGGATAATCCAAAATTGTATGTCAATGAGATTTCTGATAAAAATGTTTACCAAACGGTTAATGAGTATGACACTTTTAAAAAAAAACTAGATAAAAAAAAGACGAAATCTTATTTGGCAGGAGTGTCATGGGACTCGTCCAAAAACTCATGGAAACTTTTAACATCTATAAGATTTGACGAAGAAGATCTAAAGTTGTGCTATATAGACCAAAATAAGCACAGTGTAAACAAAGGTAAACCGCAAAGAGGTGGTTGGTTTAACAAGTTGTCGTACACCACTATTCTGCGAGACAAGATGAATAGTTTTGACAGAAATTGTGTGTATTGCGTTGAAACGCAAACACACAGTAAGACAACAATTACTATTTATGGATACTGTGGTCACTTCAAACCAGAGAAACCATGTCGTTTGTTTAAATACGTTGCTTCACTTCCATTTGAAGATGGCTTAATTTTTAAAGTATACGTAAATCAAACAGAAATAAATCATGATAAAATGCTAACTGAGCCTTGCAAAGGTCTAGCAATGCAAAGACTTAAAGACAAAACTTTGTTAATGCCTCCTAAGCAAGTTTTTCATGATATGTGCAACAAAGTTTCAAATTCAGTTGAAGAAACTAAAAACTGCACAAATGTTCAGTCTTTACCTTTGATTCGTTGGGCCAGACACCAAGCGTTGGCTGAGAACGATTTAGATAAAAACGCAGTCAGGGCCATTGAAAAGAAATTCGACGAATCAAATGGTGCATTCGTCAAAGGTGTTTCAACTAGACCTTCTTTCGAAGTTAAAATGTACTCCGATGAAGGCCATGGAATTATCCACCGTGAAACGAAGATAAATGGTATCAAACCTTTGGCTCATTTTGATGGTACAGGTGGAATTTTTGAGTACTTGGATGAATTTCCAAAGAAGGATTTGCAATTGTTACTTCTGGTAATTAGAGTAAAAAATTGCCCTCAAGATCTAGACAGAAATTCAGTCACCATTCCGATTTATTATCACATTACATCGGATCAACGTGCAATAACTTTACTAAACGGACTGGAGTGTTTTTATCATTCATACATGAAAAAAATACCCAGGAGACGGAATTCCGTTTAGAGGAGTAGTTACTGATAATGCCAAAGGAAATATTTATGCACTAAATAAGGTATTTAACAATATGACATTCGAGCAATACCTTGATAGAATGCATGCTTTAGAGCAACAGACCATTGAAACCAAGTGTAGTCAAATCCGAAACATTTGTCTAATTTATTTGTGTGATGCTCATTTGACTAAGAAGCAATACAAGCTTGTCGACGAGTCATTTACAGGAAGTGAAAGTAGCTTGGCATTAACAGTAAAAATAATAATTGCCAACATGTATTCTTTGAAATCCTATGCAAATTTTAAGAAATATTGGTACAATGTATGCATGTTTCTTCTAAGTGATGAATTTGGAGAAGATTACCGTCAAGCTTATACATGCCTTAAATTGAATGAATCGGATCTAAATGATCTTCCTTCTGACGATAATTCTTTAGATTCTAGTACTTACATAGATAAAAATAGTGATAGTCAATACATGCGCAGTCCATTTTATCAGGATGTAGCCCAAATTTTAGAAACTGCGAAGCAAAACATTATTTTTGACTGCACTCAATATGATTCAAGGCTGGCATTTTTAGAAACTTTTTCAAAGAGGTATCTGTATCTGATTCCTCTATGGATACCCATTTTCAGTGATTGCGTTAAAGATAACCCCCATTTAGAGCGATCAATCAGAAAAAGCAATGCTCCTATTGAGGGAAAGTTTTCTGAGATCAAACAATATTTTGAAATGATTAGTTTGACAATGGGTCGTGGTAGAAAGCGTGTCATCCGTGTAATTAATACATTAGAAAAAGACCATTTCGACAGTGCAAATGTGCACAAAAAGCAGATTCCATCATCTGGTTTACGAAAGCGAGAATTTTCGCAATTGAAAACCACATCGGAAATTCAGCAATGTTCAACACCAAAAAAAGATAAATTATGTGGAAAAAAACGTAAAGCGGAACTAATTGTGCAGAGTACTATCGATAATGACATTGATAAAATATCTGATTTTATTCATGCTGAAGATACATTCAAACGTCGACGAAAGACTGCTTTTTCGGAACTACAAGACACTAAGCTTGCTTCTACACATACATCATTGTTCGAAGTTCGTTTGCCATCTTGTCCCCCAAAAATTAAATCCAATGAAGTTGTAAACATTGTTCACAAAGCTGATTCAACCGCCAGTACTGAAGGAGAAGCTTCCTCTATAAGAGATGCTTCAATTACTGGAGTCACCTTGAAGCGTGAAGGTATTGTTTATAGCAACAGGGCTTTCAAAGATCCAGAGTATTATTTTCTTTTGAATGAAGATGTTTCATTTTGCGTTAAAATTGATTTAGGCAAGACTAAAAAGTTCATTCCATTTTTAGTAAAGGATTTCAAATCGTTATGCAGTACCAATTGGCTATCTGATAGCATTTTAGAGGCGTTATTAATGTTAACAGTGAAACCATTCAATGAAATGAATGTTATTTCGCTTTCTGTTCACGATTCACGTAAATTATTCATGGATGGTGCTGAAAAGGTAAATGTAGGAAAATTGTATAAATTCATTGAAGGTGTTTTGAGTTACGATATTGTTATAGCCCCATTGATGAATGATGAGGGCAACCATTTTCTGTTAAACATAATCGATTTTACAAACCATAAATTTTACTACTTCAACTCAGCAATTGTCCTGAACGACATAAAATTGCGAAGTATTCTTAGCAGCTTCAAACAATGCATGCATTACTATGCTAGCAACGGTTTCATAGATGGAATGGGATGGAAATCCGCTGATTGGAAAATTGAACAGCCTGATATTCAAATGCAAACTGATAATCATAGTTGTGGAATTTTTGTGATACATTACGCTCAACAATTTTTGAAGTATTTATCCGAAAAAAAATCTTTGCCGATACATAATCAAGTTTCTGCAAACGAAACTATTTGCAATGAATTTGTATGTGAAGAAATTAATCCAATAAGACATCGCGTTAGAATGCAGCAATTGATACTGGAAAACTTGTACATTGATACAACGAAGTGTCCAATTTGTAATAAAGGAGACGAATTATGTATTGAAATGCATTACTGTGAACTATGTAATAGATGGGTTCACTATGTTTGTGATGGACGAGAAGAAATAACAAAGTGTTTGCCAAAAACGTGCGACTATATTTGTAAAATATGCAGCTTATTTTTCAAAGGTTTCAAATTTGGTAAAAAAATAAATGATGAGGATAAACTAATAGTTATTTAATACTAACTCAGCTAACAAATTCCACCCTTTTGTAATTTAACTTATAGTGATAGGAATTCAGGAATGCAGGGTAACATTTCACCGTTCTGAAATCTGGGAATGCTGGTTGACATTTCACCATTTGACATTGTAGGAAATTGGGATAACTGGTGAACATTTCACCCTTTTGTAATTTCACTTATAGTGATAGGAATTTAGGAATGCAGGGTGACATTTCACCGTTCTGAAATCTGGGAATGCTGGTCAACATTCCACCATTTGACATTGTAGGAAATTGGGATAATTGGTGAACATTTCACCCTTTTGTAATTTAACTTATAGTGATAGGAATTTAGGAATGCAGGGTGACATTTCACCGTTCTGGAATCTGGGAATGCTGGTTGACATTTCACCATTTGACATTGTAGGAAATTGGGATAACTGGTGTACATTTCACCCTTTTGTAATTTAACTTATAGTGATAGGAATTTAAGAATGCAGGGTGACATTTCACTGTTCTGAAATCTGGGAATGCTGGTTGACATTTCACCATTTGACATTGTAGGAAATTGGGATAATTGGTGAACATTTCACCCTTTTGTAATTTAACTTATAGTGATAGGAATTTAGGAATGCAGGGTGACATTTCACCGTTCTGAAATCTGGGAATGCTGGTTAACATTTCACCATTTGACATTGTAGGAAATTGGGATAACTGGTGCACATTTCACCCTTTTGTAATTTAACTTATAGTGTTAGGAATTTAGGAATGAAGGGTGACATTTCACCGTTCTGGAATCTGGGAATGCTGGTTGACATTTCACCATTTGACATTGTAGGAAATTGGGATAACTGGTGTACATTTCACCCTTTTGTAATTTAACTTATAGTGATAGGAATTTAGGAATGTAGGGTGACATTTCACCGTTCTGAAATCTGGGAATGCTGGTTGACATTTCACCTTTTGATATTGTAGGAAATTGGGATAACTGGTGTACATTTCACCCTTTTGTAATTTAACTTATAGTGATAGGAATTTAGGAATGCAGGGTGACATTTCACCGTTCTGAAATCTGGGAATGCTGGTTGACATTTCACCATTTGACATTGTAGGAAATTGGGATAACTGGTGTACATTTCACCCTTTTGTAATTTAACTTATAGTGATAGGAATTTAGGAATGCAGGGTGACATTTCACCGTTCTGAAATCTGGGAATGCTGGTTGACATTTCACCATTTGACATTGTAGGAAATTGGGATAACTGGTGTACATTTCACCCTTTTGTAATTTAACTTATAGTGATAGGAATTTAGGAATGCAGGGTGACATTTCACCGTTCTGAAATCTGGGAATGCTGGTTGACATTTCACCATTTGACATTGTAGGAAATTGGGATAACTGGTGCACATTTCACCCTTTTGTAATTTAACTTATAGTGTTAGGAATTTAGGAATGCAGGGTGACATTTCACCGTTCTGAAATCTGGGAATGCTGGTTGACATTTCACCATTTGACGTTGTAGGAAATTGGGATAACTGGTGTACATTTCACCCTTTTGTAATTTAACTTATAGTGATAGGAATTTAGGAATGCAGGGTGACATTTCACCGTTCTGAAATCTGGGAATGCTGGTTGACATTTCACCATTTGACATTGTAGGAAATTGGGATAACTGGTGTACATTTCACCCTTTTGTAATTTAACTTATAGTGATAGGAATTTAGGAATGCAGGGTGACATTTCACCGTTCTGAAATCTGGGAATGCTGGTTGACATTTCACCATTTGACATTGTAGGAAATTGGGATAACTGGTGTACATTTCACCCTTTTGTAATTTAACTTATAGTGATAGGAATTTAGGAATGCAGGGTGACATTTCACCGTTCTGAAATCTGGGAATGCTGGTTGACATTTCACCATTTGACATTGTAGGAAATTGGG
This sequence comes from Aedes aegypti, assembly GCF_002204515.2. Taxonomy (NCBI): domain Eukaryota; kingdom Metazoa; phylum Arthropoda; class Insecta; order Diptera; family Culicidae; genus Aedes; species Aedes aegypti. Next base: position 51,591 of record NW_018734810.1, read on the forward strand.
ATAACTGGTGTACATTTCACCCTTTTGTAATTTAACTTATAGTGATAGGAATTTAGGAATGCAGGGTGACATTTCACCGTTCTGAAATCTGGGAATGCTGGTTGACATTTCACCATTTGACATTGTAGGAAATTGGGATAACTGGTGAACATTTCACCCTTTTGTAATTTAACTTATAGTGATAGGAATTTAGGAATGCATGGTGACATTTCACTGTTCAGAAATCAGGGAATGCTGGTTGACATTTCACCATTTGACATTGTAGGAAATTGGGATAACTGGTGTACATTTCACCCTTTTGTAATTTAACTTATAGTGATAGGAATTTAGGAATGCATGGTGACATTTCACCGTTCTGAAATCTGGGAATGCTGGTTGACATTTCACCATTTGACATTGTAGGAAATTGGGATAACTGGTGAACATTTCACCCTTTTGTAATTTAACTTATAGTGATAGGAATTTAGGAATGCATGGTGACATTTCACTGTTCTGAAATCTGGGAATGCTGGTTGACATTTCACCATTTGACATTGTAGGAAATTGGGATAACTGGTGTACATTTCACCCTTTTGTAATTTAACTTATAGTGATAGGAATTTAGGAATGCATGGTGACATTTCACCGTTCTGAAATCTGGGAATGCTGGTTGACATTTCACCTTTTGACATTGTAGGAAAGTGGGATAACTGGTGAACATTTCACCCTTTTGTAATTTAACTTATAGTGATAGGAATTTAGGAATGCATGGTGACATTTCACCGTTCTAAAATCTGGGAATGCTGGTTGACATTTCACCTTTTGACATTGTAGGAAAGTGGGATAACTGGTGAACATTTCACCCTTTTGTAATTTAACTTATAGTGATAGGAATTTAGGAATGCATGGTGACATATCACCGTTCTGAAATCTGGGAATGCTGGTTGACATTTCACCTTTTGACATTGTAGGAAAGTGGGATAACTGGTGAACATTTCACCCTTTTGTAATTTAACTTATAGTGATAGGAATTTAGGAATGCAGGGTGACATTTCACCGTTCTAAAATCTGGGAATGCTGGTTGACATTTCACCTTTTGACATTGTAGGAAATTGGGATAACTGGTGTACATTTCACCCTTTTGTAATTTAACTTATAGTGATACGAATTTAGGAATGCAGGGTGACATTTCACTGTTCTGAAATCTGGGAATGCTGGTTGACTAGGCTGACCATACGTACCGTATTTAACGGGACAGTACCGTATTTACTACCTCAACGAGCTGTCCCGTCGTATTATTCAAAATGCTTAAATTGTCCCGTATTTTTGGAAATGGATAAAAGGGACAGCATAATAGACAACAATTGAATAAATATCAGCATTCTAGCAAACAGCTCTTAATTAATTTTGAAAATATTATATCTTAATAATGTTTTCTAGTAGTTATCAGTTTCTCATTCAGAATTAAACTTGATGCGTAGAAAACATATGCTTGTAATCAACTTTTTTGGGTGTGTGCTCAAATTTATGAAAATTATCGACTGATTTTCTGAAATTTAGGCCCTTATTAAATTCTTAGAAAATGGTGATTGAAACAATATCTCTCACGATGAGCACCTGGGATCGAATACCAAAACCGTTGATTCCAAGATAGAAAAAAAAAAATATCATATGAAACCAAGGAAAAATATTTTCCGAAAATTGTTGATTCAAATTTCATATGAAATCGTAATGTTTCCCGAACTTGGGCCTAAAACTAAGGTTAACTTTTCTTAAACTAAACCCCTTTTTTCCACGATACTCCGATTTTCGACGAACACTAGCTGAATCTAATTATAGTACGATTTCCTCAACAGAGATTAGAATTTATTTATATACTTATTTGTCACACTAGACTTAAAAAGGTGACCCAACGAAAAAAAGCTATTCATAAAAAATCAACTGATTATTGATTTTCATTATTTTTTTATGATTTTGAATAATCTAGATTATTAGAAACAACTTTCTTTTCTCTCATCTTTTAATCAATAAAGCCAAGGGTTGTGAAGATAGTAGTGGTATTGAAACTTTAAAGCAACAACTTTCGTTCAAACATTTTTTCAAAAAAACGCCGTTTTGACAGCTAAAATGTTGATAAAAGCTATGGGAATGAAATGGTTAAGAAGACCAATTTTGAAGATGAGGATAACAATCGAACCTATTTACAATCTCCTTTCAAATTTTGTTTGACAAAACTTAGAAATAAACTGGACAAAAACTTTTTTGAACGTTCGTTAATATTTTCGAACAAAATTGGAGGCCATGGATATCGTGTGTTTCAAATAATGTATTTCAAATAATCCCAAGAAAATTGTTTTGAGAAAAAAGTTACGTACAATTCACTATTGCTATACATTAATTTATTTTATTTCAAATCTATCTTCTTAAACCTATGGAACTCGTCATAGACTCACTATCCAACAATAATTTAGAATTATATTAAAAGACGATTTCGCTATTGCCATTGATTAGGTTGACTGTTGAAAAGAGTGTTTTTTTTCAAAGAATTAGAATTTACGTATGGTATGGTCGTTATAAATATTTTTTGGAAATGAAATTTCATAAGAACGCTATTTTCCAGGAATCATCGTATGAATTTCTAGTTTCCGAACTATATCTTCGTGGGCATTACGTCCCCAATGGCACAGAGCCTGCACAGTTAGATTGAGAGCTTGTCAATTTTTGCATTTGTATATCGTGTGACAGGTACGAAGATACTAAGATGCTATGCCCCCGGCAGTCAAGGAAAAGTCCATCACGATAAGATGTTGGATCGAATGGGAATCGAACCCAGACAATCTCAGCATGGCTTTACTTTGCAGCCGTGAACTTTACCACTAAGCTACGGAAGGTCGTTATATAGGTAGTCTATGAGAACATTATTTACGTTTTTAAGAATGTCCCGTATTTGTTCCTCATTCGTCCCGTTTTTATCTGATTAGCTTATGGTCAGCCTATAGGTTGACATTTCACCATTTGACATTGTAGGAAATTGGGATAACTGGTGAACATTTCACCCTTTTGTAATTTAACTTATAGTGATAGGAATTTAGGAATGCTGGCTGATATTTCACCGTTTAGAAATCAGATTATTTTGTACTATATATTCAAACTAGTGGGGAATGTAAGTGGGAATTCCGCCAAAGATTGAAAAAAATATCAATCTAGCCGGTCACAAGCCCGGAAAAAGGAAGAGTGACACTTTACATTCATTTTCTTTTGCCTTGAATAGTAATATGACGTTATAGATTGTATATATTGGGGGCCTTCCTTAGCTGAGTGGTTAGAGTAGTGGCTACAAAGTAAAGCCATGCTGAAGGTGTCTGGGTTGAATTCCCGGTCGGTCCGGGATCTTTTCGCAATGGAAATTTCCTTGACTTCCCTAGGCATATAGTATCATCGTACCTGCCACACGATATACGAATGCAAAAATGGTAAGTTTGGCAAAGAAAGCTGTCAGTTAATAACAGTGGAAGTGCTCATAAGAACACTAAGCTGAGAAGCAGGAACAGTGAGGACGAATGCCAAGAAGAAGAATATATGTATACTGCTTCGCGTTGAAAATGGGTTAACCAACGTGCAAAGTTTGATTTTTAACCAACATCGCCACGTCGCAACTCGATTTTCAATTGTGCGCATAATGCACACGGCGGAAGGCGAAAATGCGCAGTAAAGCGAAGCGAGTCGCGACGCGTTAAGGTTGGACAAAAATCTAACTTCGCACGTTTGTTTGCAGTATATAATAATGTCAGTCAGTGGACAAAAGTTAGTAATCAAATGCTGTACAGCATTTCCATACAAAGTTCAGGGCTCTGTATCTCAGATTCCGGTATTACTGCGATGAAACTGCTTTCGCTTACGGTTGGATTTAGACTGTCGGGCTTTATTGCAATTCAGTATAATTACAATTATTCCTACTGGAGGTAGTTGGATGTCATTTGTGTAAACGATCGGCGGTGATCGGTATCGGAATGAGAGAGAGAATGTCCAGAGAGCGGATATATGGAGAATAGACCTGTTCATATTAGAAAAAATGTCTGGAAATCTACCGGTCAAGCAGTATTCGGAATTCTCATGCAAAGAAGAATGGCTGGTCAAATTTTCAGCTCATTCGATAAAGATTTAAATATGCTTCAAGTTAAAAATGTGTTTTAGGGCTTATTTTAAGGTTTGAAAAATCATAACTAGCATGTGGAACATCACAATCACTTGTTATTACCACTATTTGAAAGTTCAATCTATGCTGTTGAATTTTGTCGAACACGCTATTAAGATAAAATTGAGTTTTAACATTGTTTGAGCGAGATTTGTTCTCCATAGTACCCAGAAATCACAGTTTTCTGAATATATATATGGTTTAATAAACACACATTGACATTAGTTTTTCAGGCCCTAGTAAACAGGAATCGGGAATAATAAATCTATTAATTCATTAACCATCAACAGCTTACATGTTGCTTGAGGCAATAAATTACAGAAAATGCCCAAAGATCGAACACCGCATCGCAACCTGATGATTGATAAATCGCGCATGACACATGTACCGACGAATGAATGAATTGAACAAGTTAGCATTGCTTTTTCTTTCCGAGTGATGATTGTTTTGATCGCATTTCATTGACGATTCAGAACGATTTGAAAACAATCATCATAATCGACTGAGAAAAAGCAGTGCTAACGTGTTCATTTTTTACATTTTTCAAAGCTCACGGTGGTTCTCTTGGCTCACCCACAGCGAATTTACAAATGTGCTCCCTAATTTCTCATTTTTTACAATTTATTTTCGTTAGATAAACTGTAACTTTAAGGGCCGATTTCTTCACCTTCGCTTAGGCCGTAAACCACATTTACCCATACGTTTGAACCAGGTTTAAGGCCTAAGCGATGGTGAAGAAACCGCTTATAAACGTGATTGAGTTTTAGATGTGTAAAGTTATCATGTTCTGGAAATTGAAAATCAAAAATTTTCATGCAGGTATGTTTTTCTGAGAGAACACTCTCCAAAATTGGTGATTTTCAAGAGCCTCGAAGTGCAAACCTCAACCAAACTATGTTAAAACTTGCTCCAATCATGAAATTGTGTTCGGCAAAAGTTCGTAGAATTGAATCGACTACGATAAAGTGGTATTTTCGATGATTTTCGTTGTTCCGTTTGGTAGTTATGAATTTTTAAAGCTTGAAATTAGCCCAAAAACATATAATGCATTTGAATCACACCTAAATTTTCTCCAAATTGACTGAAATTTTGACCAGAAGTTCATTGTGACATGAAAAATCGAAATATTGGTTGACTGGGAAATTTACAGACATTTTCTAAAATATGAATAGGTCTAATGGAGAAGGCAGGTTCAAGGCCAAAGGCGCTTGGTAACTATTTTACGACGTGCCATGGGAAAGTGAAACATGAGCTTGTAACATCAGAATTGGTGGTCATCGGTCTACTTATGCACATATTGCAATTGTCGCCTAAGTAGATCGATGCTATGGGAACGTATTGGATTTTTACGTCGTTGTGCCAACGGTGTAATTTTCGTTAGCAACACAGTTGCTATGCGAGGTTTAATGACATGTGGAAATGCACATGCTACAGTATAATCATTGAACAAAATCATGAAAAAAAAATTCAAAAATGGTCCGACCGGGAATCGATCAGGTAGCAGTCTTGCTACCACTAAGACATCTTTCACTGCTCCACTCCTCCATACTTTTGTTTAGCTGTTTTGCCAGGAGTATTCCAATAAATGGAAGCGAATTCGGCAAATCCTTTGGATAAAGTTAAAAAAGATTAAAATAGTTTTCTTGGATTCTTGGATTGATTTTACAAATGATATTGTAAGGTACATTATATGGTAAGATCTAACATTGGTCAGTGCTAAATCATTTTCACATTTTCGAAAAAAAAATAATGAACTATTGTCAGTCAGTGTAGAATATGTTCATACTTGAAAAAACAATATGAATTTATTTAGCTCATGTTTGATATTTTTGAATATTCTGTCCAGCTTTAGAGAAGTGGACAAAAAAAATCCGTCGGAAATTCACCTTGCATCATGTGAAACGCCTGCTCAGGGTTTTCTTGATAATTATATACCTCTGAGAACCCTGTGAAAGATTATTTCAGGATTTTTGTGAATTCAACTAGCGATTCAGTGATATTGCTATAATTTTCGTTAAGTAAGTTACGCAATTAATTTCGTTCACGCTCAATAGAATTTTAATTTTTTGTTGTTTTTTTCCAAAAAGACTTGATATTCCTTATCATGTTTGTTTGAATATTTCCTTATTTCTTCTCGATATGAGTCTCCAATTAACACCGCAAACTTGATTTATGCTTAAACCAGTTTTAATGGCAATTAAAAATACAAGGAAGATTAGAGATTTATCAAATAACTATACTAACTCCAATGTCAAAATTTTAAAATTTTGTATGGGTATCATCTTCTAAAATATCAAAATCATTGAAAGCGAATAAGGAATTGTTTAAACTTTCCATTATTACGTTACAGAATTTTCTTTGGAACTGTGACTTAAGGTGCCCTTATCAAATATATCTTTTTAAAATTTTAGTAAATGTGTGACGTATTTTGGCGCCCCCCAAAGTCTGGCGTCCTTGGCTGGTGCCAACCTGGCCAACCGCACGCTACAGCTCTGTCATTTGATATGGGCAAATGTTCGAGACAAGGCCTATGAAAAATCTCACCCCATCGTTGACGTTTGAACTCGATGACTGCATGATTAAACTTAAAGGTATGCTTCCAATTCCTCTCTAGTGAGGAGAAACTAACAGATAAAAATCATGGCCAAAGTGAAAAACATGTTGGTAATAACAACCAAAAGTACGGATAAAAAGGCATGTTTTGGTTTGATCAGCTCTCTTTTTAAGTAATTAACAGTCATTATGCATCGGCATAGCCGTAGCGGTAAACGCGCAGCTATTCAGCAAGACCAAGCTGAGGGTCGTGGGTTCGAATCCCACCGGTCGAGGATCTTTTCGGGTTGGAAATTTTCTCGACTTCCCAGGGCATAGAGTATCTTCGTACCTGCCACACGATATACACATGCAAAAATGGTCATTGGCATAGTAAGCTCTCAGTTAATAACTGTGGAAGTGCTCATAAGAACACTAAGCTGAGAAGCAGGCTGTCCCAGTGGGACGTAACGCCAGAAAGAAGAAGATGTATCGGCAATTTCGCTTCGTCAACGTTTAATTATCACAGCACATACACATACACTCTCAAAATAAAAATAGTCACAGAATTACTAAAGTTTATGCGTTAATGACTATTTTCTATCTGCCTCTCTTTCATTCTGCTGTGAATTTTTACACTAAATGTTATTTCGCCTGGGTTGAAGCTTAGCAATTGAAGCAGGCAAATTGACAAATAAGAATAAAATTCCCTGCATAATGAAAGACAGGCAGATAGAAAATAGTCATAAATTAAATTTTTCTAATATTTCATTACTTTATTGAAATATCCAATTTTTAAACATTTAATCCAATCAATTGCGTATCAGAAGTAAACACATAGTTGTTCTTTTTCATTTTAGGTATTATATGAATAATTATCTTAAGAAGATCTGTATTTTGGAAATCCACCAAAATCTGGAATAAATATGAGTAAAGAAACGCAAAAAGTTAAGCAGAAGCATGTACGGATCAAGTTTAACTCTGTTGGAGAAACTAATAATTGCTTGGAAAATAGATGAGTAAGACAATTAACTTTGAAATATTTCTAAAAACTGTTTGGTATGTTGTTATTTTTATTTTTTTACTGGTGTTGAAAATTATGATACCCCTATAATTGTTCCTAGAAATAATTGATGGCTACACCACTGCATCACATAAATAAAATAAAGAAAAAAGAGGGTATTTAAGTTCTTGAATCGCAAAATTTAATTTTTCCTTCAGTGATTCGATTATCTGGAGTAAAAAAAATCGATACTCCGGATAATCGAGTCCGACCTGTACTTACAATGCAAATGATTAGCTTGAAGACAATATTCAACAGTCAACAAGAATTTATGTTATGATAGGAGACATTAACTTCGACAATAATTTTCTGATAATGTGACAACCTCTTCTTGGCCTTACATTCCCACTCAAAGTCACTCATCAATTAAATGTAGATAACAGTACATTTGCCTCTTTTGCAAACAATTTTCGATGATTTTCAATCAATTTTGATCAGCCGCATATGTAAGTTTTACGTGGTTTTACCGAATGCACAGAAATTTCTTCGAGTTTGAAAATTAAAAATTGATAAAGTATTTATTTTAGATACAGTAGTCAAGTTCAAACTTAACATAGCACAGTTTTCAGCATGCAGCATGGCGTGCATTCAGGTTCAAAATAATATTCCAGATTTTATTGCACAGAGTTCGTACAACTAATCTGATTCCCAATAATCAATCAAAATTAAGTCGAAATGAAATTTTTTGATGCAAATATTTACATCTACAATTCCAATAACTATTAAAACAGCAAGATTAGAAAGAACAACATATTTATGGAAGCAGGTGATTTTTCAAACAGCCTTTTCCTCCATTGATTTAACAGTATAAGTATAAAGAATAGCCTTTAATTCGAAGAGTGTAAAATGTATGATAGAAATATAAAGAGCAATAATGACAGTAAATGTTGAAATAGTAAGTCTCGAAAGAACAGCTTGTTTATAATAAGCGAAAAAAAATCTGATTCAAACATTAGCATAACTCACTCCAATGATTTTGTCGATAGTATAACTATGAAGAACAGCCTTCAATTTAAAGAAGGGATAATCTCTGATGAGTGTTTATAAGAACACAACGCAGAGAAGCAGGCCCTGTCCCAGTGAGGACGTATATGCCAAAAAGAAGAAGAATCTCAAGACAACAGTCGATACACTTTTGATCTTTAATGCCCTTTACAATTATCAAAAAAGTCAGCTCACTTTTCACATAAACGATTTCAATTTGGAAATAATGCCTATCGTCCATTATACCTAACGTCCATTATGCCAAACATCCACTATGCCAAACGTCCATTATGCCTATCGTATTTATGCCTTTCGTCCTTATGCCTAACGTATTTATGCCTAACGTCGTGCACCCCAAAAATAAGTAGTGGTAATTTTATCCCTCTTATCATACTTGAATACCGACCGAATATGTACAATAATGTACGAAGGAAAAAAAGAATTTTTCTGCTTTCAATACTATAACCGCTTGAATTGATGCGATTTTTTATGATAATTTTTCACCCATCAATGTGGTCCGTCGCGGACACTATACGAGATTTTAAATTTCCCTCGTTAAAATAAGTTTTTGCAAACACTCATGTATGATTTTGCAATGCAACAACCCATGTTTGAGTAGTTTGAGTAGATTTGAGTAGATTCGCTTTCGTGTAAGCCATTTAATATCAGTTTGGGTAAAACGTTTAACCTTAGTATTCAGTAGAACCAAGTTTCCGTGTAATGAGATACTTGGTAACTCAATTTTCCTTGTTACTCACTATACTGCTTTGGGCGCAACTTCAATACACTAAGGTTCTTTTTTATGTCGGCTGAAGTACCGATTAAAACAAACGCATGAGAAAACAACTTATGGAAAATAAGTCTAATGCTTTACGACGTTTCATGACCGTGAATCATAATATAGAAAATCGTAATGTTTAGAATGATTTTTACAAACGCTGTTTTTTACGTGGTTTCTTGGAAACTGCCTTTTTTGAAATAACTTAATCGCATGGAAAATACCCTCTCAAAAATAAAAAACGGCGTAAAAAAGAAATCAGTGTAGTTGTCAAGTGGAACATCAGAAACGCCGGAAGGTATGCTATAGTATAGCTATCACGACATAATTTTACAGCGGCACACTTATTGAGTGAGTGTTTCTCGAGACACGGTAATAAAATTTCACGCACCAACTGGTAATATCAACAAATTATACTTCTCGAGACACGGTAACAAAATTTCACGCACCAACTGGTAATATTAACAAATTATTTAAGAAAATTCATATATCTATTCCCATATGTGCCGATATGTGTAACATTGCCAGCCTAGTGGGAAAAACAAGTACACAGGGTACTAACTAGGGTCAATGGAAATTCGCGAATTCGCGGAAGCCGCGAAATCCGCGAAATTTGAGCATCGCCGCGAAATATGGGAAATTCCTCGAAATACCGCGAGATAGTTAAATTTGAAGAATTTATATGAAAATCTCAATCAATTATAATGTTTTTGCTTATGAAAATTGTTTTTTCATCTTAAAGTCGAAGTTTCATATATATATATATATATATATATATATATATATATATATATATATATATATATATATATATATATATATATATATATATATATATATTATCCATTAAGTTTTAACTTGGACGTCTTTCTAGCTTACTACTTTCGTTTTAAACCTTGCATTACTCCTCTAATAACAAATTCTATCATCTAGGTTTATAAAATAAACGGTATGTTTAATAAAATTCCGTGAAATTTACACATTTTAATTTTTTTGTTCACTGGAAATGTGTATTTTTTTTTGTAACATATGGCCAAATGTATGAGACCGCGACAAAGCCGCGATATTTTAAGATTTTCGTTTTGGTCGCCCGCGAAATTTTAAAAATTTTGCCGCGAATTTACGATAGCGAATATTCTTCATAACTTCATAACTTCATAATGCTATAAATAGCCATTTAAAACACCCACCCACCCTTCGTTACGCATTTTGTAAAACCATTTTTCAAATTTCGTACGAGCCGTAACATACTCAAGACACACACACACACCCCCACAATATAAGTGAAAATTCTCGAAAATTTCCATATAGGTCGATAACCACCAATTTGTCAAATCTGCCGGCCTAGGGGGCAAAACCAAGTACGCCGGAAGCTTCCTATAGGTCTTTTGAAGCATTCAGGAAGATTTGGTGATAGTAGTTTTTCACTCGCCGAACATTTGTTTTCGAAATAGCAATATAAGTGAAAATTCTCGAAAATTTCCATATAGGCCGATAACCACCAATTTGTCAAATCTGCCGGCCTAGGGGACAAAACCAAGTACGCCGGAAGCTTCCTATAGGTCTAATGAAGCATTCTGGAAAATTTGGTGATAGTAGTTTTTCACTCGCCGAACATTTTTTTTCGAAATAGCAATATAAGTGAAAATTCTCGAAAATTCCCATATATGCCGATAACCGCTAATTTGTCAAATCTGCCGGCCTAGGGGGCAAAACCAAGTACGCCGGAAGCTTCCTATAGGTCTTATGAAGCATTCTGGAAAATTTGGTGATAGTAGTTTTTCACTCGCCGAACATTTTTTTTCGAAATAGCAATATAAGTGAAAATTCTCGAAAATTCCCATATATGCCGATAATCGCTATTTTGTCAAATCTGCCGGCCTAGGGGACAAAACCAAGTACGCCGGAAGCTTCCGATAGGTCTAATGAAGCATTCTGGAAAATTTGGTGATAGTAGTTTTTCACTCGCCGAACATTTTTTTTCGAAATAGCAATATAAGTGGAAATTCTCGAAAATTTCCATATAGGTCGATAACCACCAATTTGTCAAATCTGCCGGCCTAGGGGGCAAAACCAAGTACGCCGGAAGCTTCCTATAGGTCTTATGAAGCATTCTGGAAAATTTGGTGATAGTAGTTTTTCACTCGCCGAACATTTTTTTTTCGAAATAGCAATATAAGTGAAAATTCTCGAAAATTTCCATATAGGTCGATAACCACCAATTTGTCAAATCTGCCGGCCTAGGGGGCAAAACCAAGTACGCCGGAAGCTTCCTATAGGTCTAATGAAGCATTCTGGAAAATTTGGTGATAGTAGTTTTTCACTCGCCGAACATTTGTTTTCGAAATAGCAATATAAGTGAAAATTCTCGAAAATTTCCATATAGGTCGATAACCACCAATTTGTCAAATCTGCCGGCCTAGGGGCAAAACCAAGTACGCCGGAAGCTTCCTATAGGTCTTATGAAGCATTCTGGAAAATTTGGTGATAGTAGTTTTTCACTCGCCGAACATTTTTTTTTCGAAATAGCAATATAAGTGAAAATTCTCGAAAATTTCCATATAGGTCGATAACCACCAATTTGTCAAATCTGCCGGCCTAGGGGGCAAAACCAAGTACGCCGGAAGCTTCCTATAGGTCTTTTGAAGCATTCAGGAAGATTTGGTGATAGTAGTTTTTCACTCGCCGAACATTTTTTTTCGAAATAGCAATATAAGTGAAAATTCTCGAAAATTTCCATATAGGTCGATAACCACCAATTTGTCAAATCTGCCGGCCTAGGGGGCAAAACCAAGTACGCCGGAAGCTTCCTATAGGTCTTTTGAAGCATTCAGGAAGATTTGGTGATAGTAGTTTTTTCACTCGCCGAACATTTTTTTTCGAAATAGCAATATAAGTGAAAATTCTCGAAAATTTCCATATAGGTCGATAACCACCAATTTGTCAAATCTGCCGGCCTAGGGGGCAAAACCAAGTACGCCGGAAGCTTCCTATAGGTCTTATGAAGCATTCTGGAAAATTTGGTGATAGTAGTTTTTCACTCGCCGAACATTTTTTTTTCGAAATAGCAATATAAGTGAAAATTCTCGAAAATTTCCATATAGGTCGATAACCACCAATTTGTCAAATCTGCCGGCCTAGGGGGCAAAACCAAGTACGCCGGAAGCTTCCTATAGGTCTTTTGAAGCATTCAGGAAGATTTGGTGATAGTAGTTTTTCACTCGCCGAACATTTTTTTTCGAAATAGCAATATAAGTGAAAATTCTCGAAAATTTCCATATAGGTCGATAACCACCAATTTGTCAAATCTGCCGGCCTAGGGGGCAAAACCAAGTACGCCGGAAGCTTCCTATAGGTCTTTTGAAGCATTCAGGAAGATTTGGTGATAGTAGTTTTTCACTCGCCGAACATTTGTTTTCGAAATAGCAATATAAGTGAAAATTCTCGAAAATTTCCATATATGCCGATAACCGCTAATTTGTCAAATCTGCCGGCCTAGGGGGCAAAACCAAGTACGCCGGAAGCTTCCTATAGGTCTTATGAAGCATTCAGGAAAATTTGGTGATAGTAGTTTTTCACTCGCCGAACATTTGTTTTCGAAATAGCAATATAAGTGAAAATTCTCGAAAATTTCCATATATGCCGATAACCGCTAATTTGTCAAATCTGCCGGCCTAGGGGGCAAAACCAAGTACGCCGGAAGCTTCCTATAGGTCTTTTGAAGCATTCAGGAAAATTTGGTGATAGTAGTTTTTCACTTGCCGAACATTTTTTTTCGAAATAGCAATATAAGTGAAAATTCTCGAAAATTCCCATATATGCCGATAACCGCTAATTTGTCAAATCTGCCGGCCTAGGGGGCAAAACCAAGTACGCCGGAAGCTTCCTATAGGTCTTATGAAGCATTCAGGAAAATTTGGTGATAGTAGTTTTTCACTCGCCGAACATTTTTTTTTCGAAATAGCAATATAAGTGAAAATTCTCGAAAATTCCCATATATGCCGATAACCGCTAATTTGTCAAATCTGCCGGCCTAGGGGGCAAAACCAAGTACACCGGAAGCTTCCTATAGGTCTAATGAAGCATTCAGGAAAATTTGGTGATAGTAGTTTTTCACTCGCCGAACATTTTTTTTCGAAATAGCAATATAAGTGAAAATTCTCGAAAATTTCCATATAGGTCGATAACCACCAATTTGTCAAATCTGCCGGCCTAGGGGGCAAAACCAAGTACGCCGGAAGCTTCCTATAGGTCTTTTGAAGCATTCAGGAAGATTTGGTGATAGTAGTTTTTCACTCGCCGAACATTTGTTTTCGAAATAGCAATATAAGTGAAAATTCTCGAAAATTTCCATATAGGCCGATAACCACCAATTTGTCAAATCTGCCGGCCTAGGGGACAAAACCAAGTACGCCGGAAGCTTCCTATAGGTCTAATGAAGCATTCTGGAAAATTTGGTGATAGTAGTTTTTCACTCGCCGAACATTTTTTTTCGAAATAGCAATATAAGTGAAAATTCTCGAAAATTCCCATATATGCCGATAACCGCTAATTTGTCAAATCTGCCGGCCTAGGGGGCAAAACCAAGTACGCCGGAAGCTTCCTATAGGTCTTATGAAGCATTCTGGAAAATTTGGTGATAGTAGTTTTTCACTCGCCGAACATTTTTTTTCGAAATAGCAATATAAGTGAAAATTCTCGAAAATTCCCATATATGCCGATAATCGCTATTTTGTCAAATCTGCCGGCCTAGGGGACAAAACCAAGTACGCCGGAAGCTTCCGATAGGTCTAATGAAGCATTCTGGAAAATTTGGTGATAGTAGTTTTTCACTCGCCGAACATTTTTTTTCGAAATAGCAATATAAGTGGAAATTCTCGAAAATTTCCATATAGGTCGATAACCACCAATTTGTCAAATCTGCCGGCCTAGGGGGCAAAACCAAGTACGCCGGAAGCTTCCTATAGGTCTTATGAAGCATTCTGGAAAATTTGGTGATAGTAGTTTTTCACTCGCCGAACATTTTTTTTTCGAAATAGCAATATAAGTGAAAATTCTCGAAAATTTCCATATAGGTCGATAACCACCAATTTGTCAAATCTGCCGGCCTAGGGGGCAAAACCAAGTACGCCGGAAGCTTCCTATAGGTCTAATGAAGCATTCTGGAAAATTTGGTGATAGTAGTTTTTCACTCGCCGAACATTTGTTTTCGAAATAGCAATATAAGTGAAAATTCTCGAAAATTTCCATATAGGTCGATAACCACCAATTTGTCAAATCTGCCGGCCTAGGGGGCAAAACCAAGTACGCCGGAAGCTTCCTATAGGTCTTATGAAGCATTCTGGAAAATTTGGTGATAGTAGTTTTTCACTCGCCGAACATTTTTTTTCGAAATAGCAATATAAGTGAAAATTCTCGAAAATTTCCATATAGGTCGATAACCACCAATTTGTCAAATCTGCCGGCCTAGGGGGCAAAACCAAGTACGCCGGAAGCTTCCTATAGGTCTTTTGAAGCATTCAGGAAGATTTGGTGATAGTAGTTTTTCACTCGCCGAACATTTGTTTTCGAAATAGCAATATAAGTGAAAATTCTCGAAAATTTCCATATAGGCCGATAACCACCAATTTGTCAAATCTGCCGGCCTAGGGGGCAAAACCAAGTACGCCGGAAGCTTCCTATAGGTCTAATGAAGCATTCTGGAAAATTTGGTGATAGTAAGTTTTTCACTCGCCGAACATTTTTTTTCGAAATAGCAATATAAGTGAAAATTCTCGAAAATTCCATATATGCGATAACCGCTAATTTGCCGAGAAGATGCCCCTAGGCCGGCAGATTTGACAAATTGGGCGTTATCGGCATATATGGAAATTTTCGAGAATTTCACTTATATTGCTATTTCGAAAAAAAAATGTTCGGCGAGTGAAAAACTACTATCACCAAATTTTCCAGAATGCTTCATTAGACCTATAGGAAGCTTCCGGCGTACTTGGTTTTGCCCCCTAGGCCGGCAGATTTGCAAATTGGTGGTTATCGACCTATATGGAAATTTTCGAGAATTTTCACTTATATGCTATTTCGAAAAA
Organism: Aedes aegypti; assembly: GCF_002204515.2. Lineage (NCBI taxonomy): Eukaryota > Metazoa > Arthropoda > Insecta > Diptera > Culicidae > Aedes > Aedes aegypti. The sequence goes on from NW_018734810.1 coordinate 67,208, forward strand.
AAAATGTTCGGCGAGTGAAAAACTACTATCACCAAATTTTCCAGAATGCTTCATTAGACCTATAGGAAGCTTCCGGCGTACTTGGTTTTGCCTTCTAGGCCGCAGATTTGACAACC